>NC_081803.1:10759755-10906963 GCF_963082965.1 Carassius carassius | reverse complement strand
TGAGTGACCACATCTTGAGGAAATTTTCCTTTTGTTTTTCTGTGAAAAGCGTTTTATTTTGCTACTACTATCTTTTTTCTGTATTGTAGATTTGGTCTTGTAGCTAATTGGGGGGTCCAGATTATTCCTGTCACAGAGCTTTCAGTGTTGGTGGTTCTAACAAAAAGTCAGTTTATTTTGATAAAATCCAGATATAGTTTTATCTGATATTGGTATTGAATAAGGATGTACGTTTGTGTTTACTATTCCATGAAAGTATGGTTTAGTCAATCCTTCCAGTTGTCTTTCTTTAAAATATTTTGAATTCATGAAATACTGCATTTAATCTCTTAAAATGAGGTACTCATTTTAAGTTATTTAATCTCAAATTAATAATACTGAAACGTGATATGGACTGAATTACATCTGATGTGGGTGTATAGTTTCCTGCATGCTTAACAAAGCCCAACAAGATAAATCTAAAAATCAGTTTCTTTACAGTTTTGAATTTCTGAAGCATGATTTTTTTTATTGTTTTATTTTGACAATTATAGTTTGCTGTATTATGTACTAGTGCATACTGCTCCAGAAAGTTTATAGGTTTAAGATGTTCATTTTTAAGTTAAAAATAAGTTAATCAAGGAAGTGTATGTATGAGTTGTTTTTGATTGTTTTAAAACAGGCCAGTTATTAAGTCCCACCATTATCTGCCTCTTTATCTACCAACATTTGCACTAATATTTGTTCTGACTTGTGTTCTGTTAACGTAAGCAAAGCCCTAATATTCTTTCATTGTGCATTCAAATTGCAATTGGTTAATTACTTTATTTGCCTTGACATAAAAAAAAGAAGTAATTTTTCCCCAATGAAAGATTTATATTAATATCACAGTAATTTTTTTTTCTTTCTGTGCCATAGTAGTGCTAACGAATTATTTCATTAGTCTAACTCTCACAATGTTTCACATAAATATAGTACAAACATAAACATTTCAAGATATGTTTTGCATTTATTTTTATTTGTGATAAGATGGTATAATCAGATGAGTTTTACTGCGTTTTCACTACATAACTTTTCACTGAAAATATCTACATAATGTTCACTGATAACCTTTATTTTTATTTTTATAAATTACTTTTTTTTCTTTCTTCAGTCAGTTCAAAACACGCTTTGAAATATGCTTTTGCTGTCTTAACACATTTGATACAGTGATAATGGGGTTAAAGCGCAGACTGTCAGATTATAGTTTATGTCAGTCTGGTTTATTTTGGTAACAGTTTACAATGAGGTTCATTAGGTAACATTAACAAATTACATTACAATAAAATTACATTAACAAGGATTAATTGTGTAGTAAGTGTATTGTTTATTGTTTGTTCATGTTAGTTTATACATTAACTACATGTTAACAAATGCACCTTAGTGTAAAGTGTTACCTTTATTTTTTAATTTCATTATGTAAGCCTGAAATAACAGCTATGATCTAATGTTCAGTACTTTTGAACATTGCACTAAATCTTTCTAAGCTTGAGACGAAGCAATACTGAAGATGTTTCTAGAAAGTATATTTTCATGCCTGTGTTGTCTGTCCCTTGTGTGTTTCTGCATGGCAGGTCTGATGACATTAGTTGTACATTTCCACACATTGTGATTCAATCCTTTTCAATGTATCAGTAAAACACTACCGGGGTACTACTGCAGGAAAATGTTTCTAGAAAAAACAAAAGAGAAAGGGTTCTTCTGAATGTTAAAGGATGCTTGAAATTGAGATTGAATGTCAACTAATGAAGACTGTACAATGTCTATTTTCTTTACTTTTTTTTTTTTTTATACAAAGTATTGTGTTTTATGTCCTGGCAAATTTGTCAGAATGTTGATATGGTAGTGTGTTTTCTTTCATCTTGAGAGATGGAGAAAAGGGTTCCATCTTGAGCCCCAGAGACTGAACTGATTCATGAAGTGATTGACATTTGTACCAGACCAATGGGATTTTAACCTTAGACCCTTCTGAACACACACGTGTGTGTGTGTGTGTGTGTGTGTGTGTGTGTGTGTGTGTGTATTTATTTATCCCCCCAGTAGATTTTTTTTTTCTTTTATATCAAATGCATCTTAAGTTTTTTTTGTCGTTTTCTCTGATTTTTTTTTTTCTTGCTATTATTATTTTGATTGCTGTCAACAGAAATGTTTGGCATTGAAATGCTTACTCCATAGGCCTAGAGCATAGCAGAATGAAAGGGTTATGATTATTAACTTATTTATGTACAATCAATATTTTAGGCTGCTTTGTGGTATTGTAGTGTATAAATGATTGTATATATGTAAAGATAAGACAGATTTTGAAACTGGAAACCCATGATGTTAGACTTTGCTCCTGGCTTTGACCAACAAACGTACAAGAACCCACCAGATAAAATTTGAAAGGTTTGCAAAAATGGTCTTTGTGTCATTTGTACTTATGTTGTTTTGCTTGACTCTGCTTGTCTTTTAAATTGAACAAAAACTTCCAGCAGAGGAACTGAGGAAGTCAGGCCATGCAGAATGAATGCTGACCACTAGAGGGAAATGTTGAATATGGTAGCTACTACAGATGTCTCTAAAATTTGAGGGGCCAGTGCTGCAGTGGTCTAATTAAATCTAATAATGATAAATAAAACTATTAATAGACACCTGTTAACCCTTCACACGATTTCTGTTGAATATAATTGTAACGGAAAAGATAACCAAGATTGTCCCTCGAGTCAACTGCAAAACTATTTCTACCAAAAACATTTAAATCTGTTTCTGAGCAGGCAGAACTTTCTCTCAGACTATATAACAGTTAGATACGCTGATTATACAGACAACCTGAGAATTTGACTGGATTTAAATAACAAATTCGGACTTTGTATATATAGGCTACCTGTTTATATCTCTTACAAGCCGATAGAGGGTAATATAACTACATTTTTAAAGATATCTACATACTGTTTTTTATACATTTGCAAAAAGATATGACTTACCTTCGACTGACAGTATGAAGCTTCGGCTTCTGTCAGTTCCCAGACAGTGTCTATCGGCACACATCTGGCCCACATCTGGCCGGCATGGATTTCACACGGGCCAGACCTATGTTGCTGGATGGGTTACGACCGTTGGGGTTCAAACTGTAGTCGCGTGACCTGTTTTATCCCAGCGGCGTGCCGTTTTACTAAAACTAATTTAACATAAAGATCCAATGTGTGTAGCCCAGTAGTTTCATTTATGTAATTATATTCTTTCTGAAGAACAAGATGCATTCTTTTAGCCCAGGTGAGAGAGGATGCGGCTCTGGAGAGCGCATGAGGGGGTGTGGCCACTCTCATCCATTATCCAAGTGCTTGAGTTGATGGCGTTTGACATGCGGATTGTCTGTTGACTATCTCAAGCAATGGACATCAGTTGATCAAGCGTTCATCAGCACTGACCTGATATTATTTACTTACAGGTACGTACATGCAGAAATAAATACATTTTCTGTCACTTTCTGTTGCTTTCCTCATAGTTTTCCGATTATCAGTGATGTTTGACTGGCTTTTAATTATTCCCTCGTTTGAGAGTTGCACATTTCAAAGTTTTATAACTGCCTTGTCTATATATTTTCACCATAATTTTCGGAGTTAACTATTTCGTTTAAAAAGGCAGTACTCGAATAATGTAGTGATCTGTTTGTATTTGCTTGCTCGGCCTCTTTTGTAAACATAGCCTACATGTGACTGCTGTAAGTAGTAAAGAAGTAATGTACTAAGTCATTTCGTAGTGTAACTGTATGCAGAATAATGATTTAGTGAATCATTTCATATATAAAAGATAGCAATTATATTAATGTTTATATTAATGGCATTTGTATTTATATATAAATGAACAGAATTATCAAATTTGTAAGCTATACATAATGATAACCAAGTCAAAGGCATTACTTTTAAATGTTGAAATAAATTAAGCAGCGTTCAAAAGTAGAGAGACCAAAGTATGTGTGATATGCAAAGTTGCCTGTATGCTTGATAATCTTAATTAAATAGTTTGTTTAACTGCCTGTTGAAGTCCCTGTGCATATTGGACTTGTAAAGTATAATCTGACTTTGTGGTTTGCTCACACAGCTACCTTTTTTAAATATGCAACCTGCTCTTCCAGTGTAAGTGTTATCATTGGAAATTCATATGTTGGCTATTTTAAATTCTTGACATTTGGTTGTATCCAACAGTAATCCATATCACTTAACGAATGTTATTGATGGTACAAATCTTGGATGCACTGAAGCTCAAGGTTCATTTAAACATTCTTGTTTGTGTGAGAATTATCGGCATGGGCGTGGTAGTGGGGGGAAAAGTGGACCTGACTACCCAGGGCCCCGTCTAGGGAGAGGGCCCTTTGAAATCCCATCAATTATTATTATTATTTTTTTTTTTTGTAAATTTTTTTGTAGCCTAATTCGAATTAATTGGGCCCTCCAATTGATGTCATTATTAATTTCAAAATATATTGATAACACCGACTGAGAGAATGAACTCAGTGCCAGACACTCTGGTGACACTTAGCTGCTGCTAATGTATGCATGCTAATGTTAAATCTTTTGCTTAGTTTGTCAACCAGGCTGCTTGTTGCTGTAAGTAAATTATGGGCCAGGCCTAACGTCAGGTTGCCAACATTAACCAGTTTCAGAAACAAACAGTGCTGTGTTTAAAAGCTATAGTCAATGCTCAATAAATTCATGATGTTATCAAAGCCAATGAATAGGGTTGCACAATTCTGGGAATTTTCAAAGTTGGAAAATTTCCATGGGAGTTAACAGGAATATAAGGGAATTAATGGGAATTTACAAAACTGAAAGGTTATTCCTTTATAGTTGACATTTTTTTTTTCATTATGGCAGGCTTAGCTTATTTGATTGGTTTCTGAGGGTACAGTTGTCTCGTGTTCTCCTGTTCAAAAATAAATGTTTTTAATTTAAAACTTGCATCAGTATCATGGATCAAAATGTTAGTACACAAACGAACCCGATGTAGCCTAAGGTTTAAAGGTATTTGAGCACAAGTAGGCCAAATGCATCAATTCAGGTGATGAATGAAAGAACCAGTCTTTAGTATAATCTGATTTGATTATAGATTTAAACACTATTTATACTTGTTTATATTCAAATAATTTAAAAAAAAATTTCATTCAAAATTGAATTTTCATTTTGCTAACCCGCATCGTACAATGGCATGTGTAGGGGGCCCACTGACATTGAGAGTATACAGGGCCCAGAATTCGGTGCTACGCCCCTGATTATCGGTCTGCATAACACATCATTTTACCTCTCATTGTTTTGTATTTTTATTTGTATATTTTATTCTGATATTTCTGTCAGATCCCTCCAGATTTGTCCCCTCCGTGTCCTTCAATGGATGGAGCTCCAGTTTTAACCACAGCACCTCTACCACCTTTTCGTCGTGACCCATCTGAGTGCTTTCAAAATGAGACCTCACCCATCATACATATTGCACAGCCCCCTCCCATGGGTCCCCCCCCTCCACCCCCTCCACTACCACTACCAGCCCCACTTCCTTTATCTATGGGGGACCCCTTCACCCGGACTGTCCAACGACGCTCCAAAATGCGCAGCTTCAACTGGGACGCCATCCCCAGGCACAGCGTGTTGGGAAAACGCAATGTGTGGACAGCCCAACGCAACCTCGAGAACTTTGAGTTGGACACTAAGCGAATGGAGGAGCTTTTCAGCCACAATGAGCACCACAGTTTGGCTTGTCAGGGTGGGATGGTCAGAAAAAGTGTGTGGGGACTTTCGCAAATCACTACAGAATCCAAAAATGTAAGTGGTGCTGCTTAAAATTGATTCAAGCTGAACTTTGTTGTAAAGCTGTTACATGTCATGTAAAGTATACCTACAGCTGTACTTTCCAGTGAGGCTCTTTTCTTGAGACAGTACTGCAGGATTGAAAGGCAGCACAGATGACATCTCTTGTTTATTAAGATTCAAAGTGCAGGACAGGAGCAAGTGGGTGAATGAAACATTTAATCTAGTGCTTGCTACCCACATAGCAAATGGGCTTGGCCCAAATGTGGCCTCAAGCTGGCACTGCTGGCCTCCTGTTGGCAGTGGCATGTTCCCTTTCAGTCAGCGATGGGCCATGTGTGGCAATGACGGCATGGCGTGGATCCGGCAAACAATATGAGGGCCGATTGTTGGTGGGAGGAGTGTGGCCCAGGTCAGTCAGGTGATATGTGGCCCAAATCAGGCTGAGATCTGGCAGCATATTATGTGACCCATGATAAACAAGATAAATACAATATTGCATGATAATGTTTAAATGATCACATACATTTTAATGAAGTGTAGTATTGTTAAAATGAAGTCTTTGAAATGGCAAGTAAATACAGAATTAAAACATTATTTCAAAATTAAGCAAATCAGTCAAGTGCATTAAACTGCACTTAATTATAATTATAATAATGCGATGATATGATCATGCAGTCAATACAGATATTTAATAAAAAAAACATTAAAAACAGACAGGGCTGTAACATAACCCATTAAAAAAACGCACGCCAGGTCTACACCGGACACGAGTGGCGCTATCCTACAAAAGACAACAGAACCCACTGATGGATACACTGGACACGATCCCCATCAGTGAACTAATGCTCGTTCTGTTTATGACGAAATGTCCTGACACTGTGTTCAGATGATTTGACACTATAGTGTGATGTCATCAAGTTTAGACAGACTTTTCACATGACAACTCTCATGTCCGGTATAGACACAGACAATAGCCACGTTTCCAAATCGGGCATGCCAGTGCGTGCCAGGGCCAGTCGCGTTTTCACTGTCACTTCCGGGACTTGATAGTGCCTCGTTGGGGCTTCCTCGGGGCCAACAGCCAGGGTTTTTTGGCTCAACGAAAACCTTGGGCCAAAGTGGGCCAGCTGGGGCTAGAGGAGTGGTTATGAACAAAGGCAGAGTTTATAAAATTGTATATTAATATTCTTTGTACAAATAATCTTAGAATCCTTACATGAAAAGAGAGAGAGAGATCATTTAACCATTATCATGTAATATTTATTTGGTTTACCATGGGGCACACATTGATCTATAATAGAGAGTGGGGGCTATGCTGTCATGATCATTTTATTTAATGCTTGTGCATGAAAGTATCTTATTTTTTACTTAAATCCTCTATATCCATGTGATGCTTGGTGTGAGGAACACATCCAAATTCAAACCATTCATCAGCGATATGTATCTCCTTCCTCTGTAGCTATAGTAACAATTAAAAAATGTGCCGTTAAGAAGTTTTACAAGTTTTACGGCAGCGATATCAAACGCTCATTGTCTCGTCGGTTTCATTATAGATTGCGACATGCCGTGTTTTCGGTAATGCGTGTTTTGAATGAGAAAGTGCACCTTGACGGAGTGGATCGGGATAGTATTTTCAGCGTTTAACAATTTAAATTATGCGTGTAAATAATTTTTTTTATTGCACAGTTACATGATTTGTGTTTTTTAAGTCTGATTTTATATTCAGTTTAATGTACTTTATTGGCATATTTTGTGTGCATTCCCAGACAGCAAGCAGTTTTGGCCCAGAACCGGCCCACATCTGGCCCGCTTGGATTTCACGTAGGCCAGATGTGGGCCTGATCTAGGCCAACAGTATGTTGCTGTCTGGGACTAAAGCATGTCACAAAATGAATAATGGCATGTAACAATGTAACAACTTCACAGTCACGGGAAGAAGGAGGCGGGAACCAGCGAACATTCAAATCAATGTTTAATTACAAAATAAACACAAAACAGCACGACAGCCCCTCACGGATGACTGTCACGTACAAACAAAACCAAAACATAAAATAAAACCCAGGTCTGGTCCTCTCTAATCCTTTACTGTCGTCGCTCCTCTTTTGTATCCTTCCGATCTCCTGCTTGAGAAGAGAGACCGGTGAGTGGAGCAGGTGTCGCTCATTTCCAAATCACTCCACCGGCCTCGCTCCATTCCCAGGGCTCTCGGCCCCACCCCACTTGTCACATGGCGATTGTAGTAATACACAATGCAATAATATGAAATATTAAGATTCTGTATTAGTATTATTAGTGTTGGCCCAGATCCGGCCCACATCTAGCCTGCGTGAAATCCATGCCGGCCAGATGTGGGCCGGTTCTGGGCCAAAACTGTTTGCTGTCTGGGTTGGGTCTGGACTGTAAAGCTCAGGTGTAGCTCAGATTTGGGGATTCTGGTTTACTAAAGGCTGAGAATTGCCACCAATAATAAAACCAGTTTTGGCCCAGTTCAGGGCCAGCTAAGGGTGATTAACTGGATGAGATTCGGGCCGGTTATGGCCCATGTGTGGCCCTTGTCTTTAATGCAGTTCTGGGCCACTTCAGGGCCATCATTCTTTGCGGCAATTGGGCCAAGGGAAAAGTGATTGTTTGGCCCGGATCTGGGCCAGAAGACATTTGCTATGTGGGTAGTGGTCTATCAACCCAATCTATTGCTCACTTTTTAAACATTCAGGCTAATGATCTGGAGAGGTGACTCCGGTACCGATGCTCTGATAAAGCTTGAGTATTGGACATACTCTCTTCTGAGACACATAGAGGTGGAAGTACAACTTCTCAAGTCTTGAAAGATCTCTAGCTTTGCTCGTTTTGTTTTCCTTCTTGTTTAACCTTCTTGTCCCAAAGGCAATAAAATGACACATTTCAAATGTCCTCAATTAAGACATTTATATTATGTGGGGAAATCCCAGGTATTAAACATTAATGAACACACTCACATTTTCCCTTAAAATTGTTTAAGCACATTCAATATTTTTTCAGAATTACTATTTTACATGTGCAGCATACTGTTCTCTAGGACTCCAGACATTAAAAGGAAAAATAACAGAATTTTTAAGTAAATGTCATATTTAATTTAATTTTCTATCTCACTGTTAATCCTAATAAATATTTACCAGTGCTCTCTGCAAAATTCATTTTCAGGAAGACACCTTGTCTTTTATATTTTACTGTTATTGCACAAACCTAAGAGTAGACAGATGATTTATGTTCTGGTATTGTCACTATTGTTATCTAAGAACATACTGTTTGAAGTTGAGCTCAGAAATGTTGAACTATTCATAACCATGTAGGCATGTCTTTTTGATTCTACTTTCATCTTCTCTTATACAGTGAACGATGTGCTTATCTTCATGCTTCCTAGATTTAGTTTTTTAGTTGCTGTTACTGAATATATAATAAATTATATTTAAGAAGACTTTCCCAGTTTATGAGTAATTGACACTGTATGTATATGTCTTTTTAGGTGTCAATTCTCAACTCCAAGAAAAGTATGAATATTGGGATTTTGCTAAAACAATTTAAAAGGTAATGTACACAGTATAAAATTAGATAAGTGACTGTTTAAATTTTATAAATCTTTTTTATTTCTTAAACGGATCCTGAGCTTGTTCTTTGATTGCCTCAAATAGCAAGGCAAGGAATCTTTGAGTTCCTAAAGCATTTGCATCTGTCTTCTCAGTCGGCACTTTCATAAATAAATCAATATATCTATATATAGCCATGATTTCTTGTTTTTGTGCAGTGCTTCATTTAAAACCATTAAGTTGTTTTTTTTCTCTCTCAGTGCTTGAGGTTGTAATTTCCAGTAGAAAATTAAATGAAAGCATGCAGATAAAAATCTCTATCTATATTGATTTGAGTGTCTCAAAGAACATTGCACTCAATTTAGTCCATTATAAGTAATATGTGTGACAACCTGCTGAGAGCACACAAAGTAACTCTCAGGTAGGCCATTTAAAAACATCTCGTCTCTCTCATCTGTGTTTGATGCACTTTGCAGGCCACCAAAGGACATCGTGGAGGCTGTCAGGCACGGTAATCTGTGCCTTGCTTCCGGGAAACTGAGAGAGCTCAGCAAGCTGTTGCCTGATGACATTGAGGTTAACTGATTTTCTCTATATGACCTCATTGTGATGTTCTTTTGATCGGCACCATGATCAACTCTGTTTTTAATGTTCTTCTTGTTTCTACACGTTCCAGACAAAGAAGCTGATGTCATTCAATGGAGATCTATCTCCACTAAACGAGGTTGACCGTTTCATGGTGATGCTAGTTCAAGTTCCAGGGTGTGTTTTCTGGTCATGGTTCAAAGCGTTTGAAGAGCCATTTTCTGTGCTGTTTTGTATAAATGTGCTCCACAGAATTTTCCCACATGTACAAATGTGTTAATCAGCTGACTGAAATGGGATTTGGCTAAGAAGCAGCTACAAATTCTTTGACTTTTATTTGTTTTCAGGTATAAAGTGAGGATAAAGTCCCTGCTCCTTAGAGAGGAGTTTTTTCCCTTTATTGAGGAGATCAAACACTCCATTGTTGTCATGACAACTGCTGCTAATGGTACTTTTTTCTTTTTGCATAGGATGTTATACAGTATAGACTATCAAACTTATTAACTATATATATATATATATATAAAAGCTAATTTTGTGGAAATTTTCAAATTCAATAAAGGTATCAGACAATCAGGCCTCGAGTACCTTATTGTTTTTATAAAATGGTTATCACACAATAAAAAATATCTAAACCAAAAATGTATGTATTCAAATGTTACTTTATTATGCGTTATTACAATATAAAATAATGGT
Organism: Carassius carassius; assembly: GCF_963082965.1. Classification (NCBI taxonomy): domain Eukaryota; kingdom Metazoa; phylum Chordata; class Actinopteri; order Cypriniformes; family Cyprinidae; genus Carassius; species Carassius carassius. Next base: position 10,896,321 of record NC_081803.1, on the reverse strand, counting down.
TTCTATTTTACTATCCTTTAAAATATTATTTATTACTGTGATGCAAAGCTGAATTTCCATCAGCCATTACTCCAGTATAAAGTGGAGCATGATCGTTTAGAAATCATTCTAATATGCTAGTTTATTATTGGAATTGGCAAATATATATAATTATATAATTTTTTCCTTTTTTTCAGGATTCTTTGATGAATAAAAACAGCATTTATTCAAAATATAAATAGTTTCTAACAATATAATTTTTTCTTCTTTTCAATTTAACACATCCTTGCTGAATGTTTTTTAATTTCTTTCAAACAATAAAAGAATAAAAAATTTTATGACCCCAAACTTATATTGTTAGAAAATATTTTTTAGTTTAAATACATGCTCTTCTTTTTAACTTTTCATTCATCAAAGAATCCTGAAAAAAGTATCACACAATAATAATAATAATAATAATAAGCAGCTCATCAATTATGCTGAAAATTCAGTTTCGCATCACAGGAAAATTACATTTGAATGTATTTTAAAATAGAAAAATGTTATTTAACATTGTAATAATATTTCACAATATAATTTTTTTTTCTCTCTGTATTTTTGATCAAATAAATGCAGCCTTGGTGTGCATAAGAAACTCCTTTAAAACATTAAAAATCATTCTGATTCTGACACACACACATACACACACACACACACACACACACACACACATATATATATATATATATATATATATATATATATATATATATATATATATATATATATATATGTATATATATAATTTATTTTTTTTGCAAAATATAAGTATTTGTTTGTTTGTGTATTTATTTTTAAATCTTACTAGCCCCAAACTTTTCTCTACCTACCAGAGTTGCTGGCATGTGATGACCTACATTCAATCATCAGACTGGTGCTGAAGGCTGGTAACTACATGAATGCTGTGAGTGTCACAACGTCTGTTTTGTTTGTTATTAATACACTTCCAACATGTGAACTAGAGCTGAAGCAGATAAATGACTCTGGTTGTATCTTGTTCAGGGTGGCTACGCAGGGAGTGCTATTGGCTTCAGGATGACATCATTGCTCAAACTGGTGGACACTAAAGCAAATAAACCTGGCATTAACCTTATGCACTATGTGTCCATGGTAGATGAAGTGATCACTCTTTTCAGGAGTTTTTATTATTAAATGTTGATTCATGAATGTATTACTATAATTTTTTGACACTTTTTGACATTTATTATTTTCTGTTTATTATAGCAAGCCCAACAAATTGATGAAGCTTTGCTGCGTTTCGTTGAACAGCTTCAACACATTGGGATTGCAGCAAGGTAGATATAATACAGGTTTTGTATTGTTTAGGAGATGCATTTAGGAGTAATATTCTACTTGATCTGAAATAGGATCCAAAAGCAGGAGGTGGAGGTGGACTTTCAAAGGGAGTTGGAGAAAATTAGGGAAGCAAAGATGGATGCCAGTAAACAGCCTGATTTACTACATCAGATGGGAGCATTTCTTCGTGTAAGAAGTATTTGTGTTTTTCATGTGACTTGCAGGAAAATGCATTGAAAATCCAGTGTATTGTCAGGTGGCTGGTTTGACAAAATATCTAGGATTAGCAGTATTCTGGGAGTAATATATGTCTGCTCCTGTACAGATGGCAGACATTAGGCTTGCAGACGTGGAGGCCTCCCTTCAGGAACTGGAAAACATTAGTACCTCTGTGGCAGAGTACTTCTGTGAAGACCCAGCCACATTTAAGCTAGAGGAGTGTTGCTCTATCTTTCATTCCTTTTGTGAGAGGTTTGAGAGAGCTACACAGGTAAATTTTATTTAAGGAAAATGCAGAAAACTTTATAAGCAGATATAGTGTTACAGTTCAAATACTTGCATCAAATTTCTGTTCCTTTTTTCCTACAAAATGTATTTTGGTTTTAGATATAAAAATTTAGATAGGATTTCTTAGCCTAGGATGAATTGAAATCAATTTCACCGCACATTTACCTATGTTTTATTCAAACATAATGTTGCATTTCATATCAGTCATGCCTTTCAGTGACACAGTTGACTTATTGGTAAAATGGTGCATTAACAAACTTTTTTTGAAAACATGATAGGACAAAAAGGTTCAATTGTGATGGAAGTGATCTTTTTCATTATCAACATCAATGTTGTTATATGCAAAATACATTTGCAGACAAAGGCTTAGAGAACAAATGTACAGTCGTGGCCAAAAAAATTTTGAGAATTACATAAATATAAGTTTTCAAAAAGTTTGCTGCTAAACTGCTTTTAGATCTTTGTTTCAGTTGTTTCTGGGATGTACTGAAATATAATTACAAGCACATCATACGTTTCAAAGGCTTTTATCGACAATTACATGACATTTATGCAAAGAGTCAGTATTTGCAGTGTTGGCCCTTCTTTTTCAGGACCTCTGCAATTCGACTGGGCATGCTCTCAATCAACTTCTGGGCCAAATCCTGACTGATAGCAACCCATTCTTTCATAATCACTTCTTGGAGTTTGTCAGAATTAGTTTTTGTTTGTCCACCCGCCTCTTGAGGATTGACCACAAGTTCTCAATGGGAATACGATCTGGGGAGTTTCCAGGCCATGGACCCAAAATTTCAACATTCTGGTCCCCGAGCCACTTAGTTATCACTTTTGCCTTATGGCACGGTGCTCCATCGTGCTGGAAAATGCATTGTTCTTCACCAAACTGTTGTTGGATTGTTGGAAGAAGTTGCTGTTGGAGGGTGTTTTGGTACCATTCTTTATTCATGGCTGTGTTTTTGGGCAGAATTGTGAGTGAGCCCACTCCCTTGGATGAGAAGCAACCCCACACATGAATGGTGTCAGGATGCTTTACTGTTGGCATGACACAGGACTGATGGTAGCGCTCACCTTTTCTTCTCCGGACAAGCCTTTTTCCAGATGCCCCAAACAATCGGGAAGGGGCTTCATCGGAGAATATGACTTTGCCCCAGTCCTCAACAGTCCATTCACTATACTTTCTGCAGAAGATCAATCTGTCCCTGATGTTTTTTTTGGAGAGAAGTGGCTTCTTTGCTGCACTTCTTGACACCAGGCCATCTTCCAAAAGTCTTCGCCTCACTGTGCGTGCAGATGCGCTCACACCTGCCTGCTGCCATTCCTGAGCAAGCTCTGCACTGGTGGCACTCCGATCCCGCAGCAGAATCCTCTTTAGTAGACGATCCTGGCGCTTGCTGGACTTTCTTGGACGCCCTGAAGCCTTCTTTACAAGAATTGAACCTCTTTCCTTGAAGTTCTTGATGATCCTATAAATTGTTGATGTAGGTGCAATCTTAGTTCTTTGCAGGTCACCATGGTTAACAATGGAAGAACAATGATTTCAAGCATCACCCTCCTTTTAACATGTCAAGTCTGCCATTCTAACCCAATCAGCCTGACATAATGATCTCCAGCCTTGTGCTCGTCAACATTCTCACCTGAGTTAACAAGACGATTACTGAAATGATCTCAGCAGGTCCTTTAATGACAGCAATGAAATGCAGTGGAAAGGTTTTTTTTGGGATTAAGTTAATTTTCATGGCAAAGAAAGACTATGCAATTCATCTGATCACTCTTCATATCATTCTGGAGTATATGCAAATTGCTATTATAAAAACTTAAGCAGCAACTTTTACAATTTCCAATATTTATGTAATTCTCAAAACTTTTGGCCATGACTGTAGACTATAATAAATTAAAATACATTTGTAACGTCTAAATATTTGTATTAAGATTCAACAACTGCAACATAAACTGACATTTTTACAGACATTTGACAAAAATAATTGGAATCAGTCCCTGAAAACAAAACAAAAATTTTAATCTGTCGCCCATCTGTGCAAAAGTTAAAGAAACACCCACACCAACTTTTATGTCCTACAGGAAAACCGTGAGCGTGAGGCAGCCGAGACTCGCAAGCGACAGCAAAGAGAAAGAGAAATGCTGAACAGAATAGCCAAGAGCCGATCCATCTCCACATTCACCAATCGGGATGTGACAGATGAAGTCTCCGCTCTGGAATCTGTCCTGACCAGCTTTCTCCACAAACGTCCTTCTCGCAGGAGGCCTGGTGGGCTCACACCTGTCACGGACAGCCCCATCAGGAACATCCGCCCTCAGGTTGAGGAGCGTGAGGGCAGAGAGGATCTGGACAGCCCTTTGGAAACCAACCATGAAAAATTCTCAAAGTTGGAAGAACCAGAGAACACCTGCCAGAAGGAGGAGGTTCCATCCAGCACCGTTAATGACATTCAGCGGGTATGTGCCGCATCAAAAAGAGCACAGTGCATTGATGATGAACTTATTCCTAAAAGCGATGACCTCAAAGAACGTGGGTGTAGCAACACCTCAACTAAACAAGAGTTCGAAGATGGAGAGATGAATAAAGAAGTTGAGGTGATTGGAGACATGGATAAAAGAGAATCAAGAGTGGAGGAGGACAATGAGAAAATAGAAGAAGCAGACAAAATACCCAAGCTCTCGAGCAAGAGCTACCGCTTTCAGGGTTGCGTTGCTGGTCTGAATGGAACGGCTACACCTGATCGTTCCCAAGGCCATGCCGTGTGCACCTCCACTCAGAGGGAATGGACTGGACTGGGAAGTCTAGGCTTGCCGTGGACCATCCTCAGCCCTAGTATCTCTCCCTGTAACACACCACACTACAGGCATTCCTACTCCTTCTCCAGGGTGGACATCCTTGATGATGGGGTTTGGGCATTACCAGACACTCCTGTACGGGACAAACCCTCATTCTCCCATAATGCCGGTGTGGGGACTTCATCCTCATTACCAGACTGTCCCTCAAAGCGAATTCCAGCACAGGGGACATTTATGAGGTCTGCATCACTTGGTGATGAAAAAGACTTGGCTCTTAACCTCAAACTGGGACAGATCTTTCAGAGACGCACCGGACAGGATCTTCCTCCAGATAAGAGACCGGAAAGCTCAGGACTTGTATCTTTCTTTCGAAGCTTTGGGGAAAGAAACCGTGCAGGAACTGTTGGTTAAGATGGCATGGAATGTTCTTCAAGGATTTTAATTTGACATGAAGGATATGATGAATGTAGACAAAAGGGAACTTGTCTTACAACACTCCTGATGTCTTTTGTGCTCTTATGCAAATCTACGGTGATGCATGCTGATGCTGACATCTTAATATTTTATTCGTTTTTAGTTCAGTTATTTCTAAAAAGATGCTTTCATTGGTTCACAACATTGAATTTCAGGGACGGGAATGTTTTATTGTTGTTCTTTGTCCTTTAAGGTCTGTCTCAGTTTTAGGTAATAAAGTGTGGACCCCACCTATTGAAGCATTTGTAATGCGTGTCTTTTTTTAATGTGCTTACATATACAACAGCCCCAGAAAAATTTGACATTGAAGCCACATTTAATGCACTGTGGTGTTCTTGAGACAATGGTGAGGCGTTTAATAACATGGGAGTGCTTATTAAAGCAAAAGTTCTGAGCTGAAGGCCTCTGTATTGTAGAGATGTAGTACAAATGCTCATTTCAAGCAAAACTTTTCACAGATGGCGGTTTGTAATGGGTTTAAATGCTGAAACAGTTTTTGTACTGTTCGAAATTAAGACAAAAGGTATCTGGAGTACAACTATTCAGTTAGCAATGACAGAAAGCAAGAAGAAGTTTTCACTGAAGCATGAGGGACTGTCAATCTGGCCAACCTGACGATTAGCCTATAGGGCAGCCATGGTGTTGATGTCACTATTCAGTAATGTGGTCTGTTATATATATATATATATATATATATATATATATATATATATATATATATATATATATATATGTATCTGTGTTTCCAGGGTTCGAATTACAAAGTGGCTTTCGGGGGAGCCCTATTTTCCGATCCTCCCTGACTGACTTTAACACTTTTGGTGCATGTTAGGGCATTTAAAACAATAGGTTTACAGTTAACCTATTGTTTACTTAGTAAACCGTTTACTTTAAAACGCAAGCGTCAGTCAGTGTTGTCAGTGTTAGGGCAAACAGCTCTGTCCACGGTTCTGAATCAACCGCACTTAGGCCTACATCATGCAAATCATGATAAAAAAAGAATAACTCACATAACAATCATAAAAAAAATACATCAATATTAAATAGGATTAGGGCCAATCCTCACAAACGCACAGATCAAGTAAGTAATTCCATGATTCTTACCTTAAATCAGAAGTGTCCTGTAAGAAGAAGTCCTGTAACCCAGGATGTTGAGGGTCGGTGACCAGCTTTAATCCAAGATGATACAAAAGGCAGAGGGTCAAATTGCTCCAAAGGGGGTCCATTCAGATCCACAAAGAGAAGCGAGGAGAGGCTTTGTTCACACAACTTGTTGCGATACTTGCTGTCAGTAGAATTCACGGCAGAAAATACCCTCTCACACTCAGCAGAGGGTCAGACTTGCTGTTTGAAGTTTGACAAGCGTTTTCCCTGGTGCTCTGTTTTGCAATTTAAAGTCCCGGAACTCCTCGACAGCCTCTCGGGCCAGTTCTCCCAGTGTTTTTGCCAATGCTCGAACCTCAGTTTCCCCATATAGGATACGGGCGCTATGTTGATGTGGCCAAAAGCGTTTATCCAGCGGTTTCAGCATCTGGACAAGGTCCGGTTCGGGCAGTCTCTTCTTTAGGCTGTTGATAATAGACTGATTGAACTGAAGACGGTTTATCTTCGGTCTGCTCTCTGAAAGCTCAACATCTTTGAACAGGCCAGTCGATATGCGTTGTTCGGCTTTTTGTGTTGATTTTCCTCCACTTGCTTTAATGGCTGTCAAGAGGTCAATGGTCTGCTGAATGTGGCAACTTGCATCAACTAAAGATGTTTGTTTTCGTTGCAGTTTTAGCGACAGATTTTGTAGTTCTCGCAGGACATCCTTCATACATGCCAAATCAGCCAAAAAACCTGTGCTTGTAAGGAGTTTGTGCAGGCCCCTGAATTTCTGCCTCTCTGTGTCGCAGCGAGATGTGTCTTCCATGGCTGTTCTGAATTGGTGCGCCAGTGCAGGATAATCGTTCCATACTGCCTTCACAGTGCGAAAACTACTAGCCACCCAACGAATTGTAAAGATTTGACCTATTTTTAGGATTTGCATGTTCAAACTTGTAGCTTCCTCCTGGAGCAAACGGGCGTTTTTTGATGACTGGTTATAGAGGGCGTAAAGTTTTAAGATAAAAAACTCAAATTGGTTACATCCAGCTACTTCCTTAAGTGAGTCTTTGACAGCTAACTCAAGTCGGTGAGCTAGACAGTGTATTGACTGAACTTTGGGGAAATCTTGTTTGAGTTTAGTGATGAGTCCGCCGACTCTGCCCGTCAGTACCGCTGCTCCATCCGTTGCAATGCAGATGAGATTTTTTCCCAGAAACTCATCATCCAGTTCCGCTTGTCTCAAGCTTTTGCTCAAACTTTTGTACATCGATTTGGCATCCGTGCCTTCTGAAAGCTCAACGATATCTAAAAAAACATTATCCACTTCCCCCGTTCCTGTCATGTCACACCGCACATAAATGATCATATAAGCCAGGCCATGAACTGTGCTCTCATCTATCGTGATACTGATTCGTGATCCCAGTTCTTTTATTTTTTAAACAAATTTAGCTCTCATTTCACTGGCGATATGTCCGATTATTTCAGCACAAGCATGGTCTGATTTGTGCGCATTTCCCACGTTTGCACCATTAAGTTTTTGAAGGGACATTACAGCAGGGAGCTTTCTGTAGGCCATTTTTTCCTTTGGCCACCATATAAGCAGATCTGAAAGACGTAGCTGTTTCTTGCATTAAATTAGCATTTACTTCAAGTACCTTGTTTGGGAGCACATCCTTTTCCATCATCTCCGAAATCTCAACCGCTCTTTTGTGTGCCAAACTGTCCCGATGCTTGTAAATCTTTTTCCGCAGGTTATTCTGTGACTCGCTGCTGACCCCTCCATTCATCCATTCCTCTGACAGATGTACTCCCGTTGCTCTTTCGGCGAGCAACAGGCTTTTAGCCTCCATGCAAATAGAGCCATGTATTCCTGATTCTCCACTCACTCCATTGCTTTGTTGTCCAGTTGAAAGGTGTTGCATGATCGCCTGGTCTGCTGCAGGTCGCAGCGGTGGTTTCTGGCGCCAAAGTCTCGCTATCCTCGGTGCTGGTGCTGTCACTAGCAGCAACTTTTAGCGGCGGCAGCTACGGTATCACCGGCAAGCTAGTTGTAGCTGGTGCGCTGTCATCACTCCTATTTGTTTGTTTTGTAAATCCAAATTGACTAAGGTTTGGCTGCTTTCTTTTTGACATTCTTATTAGTATCCACAGAGTGTTCCAAAAAACGATATGTTTTGAACTTGAAGTTAAGCTAACATTCAAATACCAACTCAGTGAGAAGTTCAAGTGGTGACGTAAACGTAGTAATTTCAGTGCAGCGCCGCCACGCATAGATGGTCACAGCAGGAGACACAGCGGAAAATAGTGTTCGGAAATAGTAATGTAATGAGCGAATAAACACACAACATTGACACATTTTTAATTTCATCATTTATTTCAGGAACCTTAATGTACATAAAATCAAAATCTATATGCGACACAAAAAATGGACAGTGTTTTAGATCTCCCCCTAAATGTCTCAAAGTAGGCTTTCAGGGGAGCCCAGGTCCTTTTCAGGGGACCCGAGCTCCCCTTAGCTCCCCCGTAATTCGAACCCTGTGTGTTTCCTTTCTACATGATTTCTGCTGCAGTCTGAACTTAACACATTCACTTTGACTGCTCGTGTTCATCAAGATGGAAAAAGGAGAATTTGCCATGTTGTCTTGGTGATGGTGTATGTTTACAGTACATGATCTCACTTGGCTGGTGTCTCGGTGAAATAATACCCCCTGGAAAAATCCAGAACACAAACTCTTCTTTCATCCAGTCTTCAGCGCTCTCACTATCAAGGCTGATTTTGTTCCTGAAACTAGAACATTTTCCAAGTTCTTCTCACATATTTTTAGACTGTTTAAGAACCTATTTCCACAAGTAAGTTACAATAAATATAATCGTACATATAAAAATTTTGTTTGTTCTGTTAGAGTATCCCACCATTAAGACCACTAGTTAATAATAGTATGATTTTCTATGCTATCTGTTTTTGTCACAAAGTAAAGCATGCTGTGTGGAAAAGGCATGATTAGTGTCCATTTATGTTTGTGCGAGAGAGAGAAAGAGAGAGAGAATAGAAAAGAAAAAAAGAAACACAGGGAAGAAACCTGAGCTTTAGAGAAGGAAATGAGGACAGGATCACTTTGTTGGGGACTCAACAATCCCCTTTTTGCAAAACGCACATCTGGAGTCTGAACACTACCAACCTGTGATATTTTTGAGCCATCTAAAGTAAGTAGTCCTATACCAATTTTTTTTTTTGACAATTCTTTAATTTAATATTAGAAATGGAGAGAAAAGTTTGCATATTGCATGAATCCTGAAATCATTTAAAATTAGTATGCATTATATTAGATTATTAGCAAATTAAGATTTTACTCAACAATATTTGAGTTTGTTAGTATGCCTAACATCCCAATCTACGTTATGTGGACCAGCCAACTGTGCTTACTTCAAATTATTATAATATATTTAAAATAGCTTGAATATATTGATATTGTAACTGAGTAAAAACTTATTAACATGGCATAGCCTAATGTCTCATAGTAAGCAAGAAAAGCAGTGGAGCGAGTTACACAAGGATTGCCTTTGGGTTGTTAAACAATTAAATAGTACGTTTCTGTTTACGTTTGTAATGAAATATTTTCTTAGTGCGCTCAGTTGGGCTTTTCCCACACCAAGTTATTATTTGTGTTATCAAAAGTGACCGGGAGATGTCGCTATAGTTTAGTCAATTTTGACTGCTTACTGCATGTGAGGAAATGGGTAAAACTAGCCATGGAAACTTTTTGAGAACTTTGTTATCTAACATGGATTAAATACAAAAAAGTTAGGTTGACTCCTTTCACTGTTTCGTTATTTTTAATACTCGTAGAACCGCTAGTAAACCACTCATTTCCAAAGCCTAGTGTATTGTCATGTCCTGTGTTAAGAGTGATTTATTAACTTTTATTATGTTTTGTCCTTTATAGATCAGTTGGAATGATGCCACACTCTAATTCAGCTTGATAACTGAAAGCAGCAAAATGTTGTGGTGAGTTGGTTAACTCCATTATGATTGTTTGTGTTGGGAATCCTCTAGTGGATAAAACGTTGCATTTTGGGATTCGAATCTGTAATTGCGATTATCACAATTTGCTTTTCTCAATAAGACTTCTGTTTGTGTCATCTAAATGTGGGGGGCAATAAACATAACATTTCTCACGAGCAAGTTTTGAAGGGGACACCAATAAAACAGGCAAGATTGTATTTGTGTACAGAGAGGAAAGCCTTACTATTGCATGGAGAACGTTCCATTATCCTTCTTCTCAAAGTTTCTTTCTGGTTCAATGAAAAAGCTGACTAAATTGACCAAAACATTCTGCAAAACATTTTTTTTTTTGCAATGTTTTTGAAGTTGTTTACAAAATCAAGCCACCAAAATACAATGGAATTTGAACTTAACTTCAACTTTTATTTATTTGTATAGCACATTTAATAGCAATGTTGTTGCTTCACAGTTATAATTAAAACATGCATATATAATTCAAATATATATTTTGATTTGTTCAAAAAGTGGATTCATTCAGTAAGGAAACACCTCCTCATTGTGTTTCTCAAAATTAGTGCTGTTACTGCTGTAGATTAGTTTTCAACTTTTTTCGTTGGTGAAATAGAGCTAAAACAGGCAATATGGTGCCTAAAATGCACTTAATATTAACTTATTGTTTATTCAATTTTTATAAAAATCTAAATCACATTTGTTATGCTAATATCTGGAGAACAACTGCACTCTTATTGTGATGTTATATTAGATTGACTATATTAAATGAAGTAAACCGACTAAATCATAGTGAACGCGGGAAAATCTAAATGCGCACCCGCGCTAATCTAATCTAACGTACAAGACTGTGTGTATGTCGGTGGTGAGGTGAGATGAAAATGGGAGCAGGCAGTGGACCAAAGCAATGTGAGGCAAAGCAGGGAGAACTCGAGATGTTTAAAACTTTTTTTGTTGTTGTTGCTCCGTTTGCATTTGTATTGTTTTACTACTTACACAATTAGTTTAACTATATATCATTATATTATTTACAATACACATATTTCAATTATATTTTAGAGGGGGACAACCCTCAGATAGGGGGGGTCCGGACCTCCCTGACCCCCCCACGATTTCCGCCTATGATTTCCGGGTCCATGTTTGCCGGAAACGTGTGAAAATAGATGTGACCCTGTGAAGTCATTCACCGATTATTACATGAGTCATGAGTAAAGCTGGATATTACCTGTATTTGACCTCCAACACAGATCAAAACACTAACACTAAAGACGTACTAACAATGGTGACCAAATGACTTACATTCAATATCATTCAACCTTGAGCATCACAATGAATGGGTTTAGGATTTAAAAGAGATATTGTGAAGCTGTCGCAGCAATGTTCTGTTTCAATAAGCCAAGAGGCAGAAAGTCTTTTCAATATTTCTTTCTTGCAAGAAAGGTCAACAGTCTTATATGTTGGCTACAGAGTGTGACAAAGAGGAAAACCATGACTCAACATTTATACGTTCATCAAATCAGGATGCGTCTATCTCATCCAGTCATAATGGCCACTCAAGATATGTGTCCATTTAAGATATCCAACTATGTCCCCTAGATGCCCAAGTATTAAATGCAAATAATTTTCTTAGAACCTAAGAACAAAATAGCATTTCTCACACACACACACACACACACACACACACACACACACACACACACACACACACACACACACACACACACACACACACACACATTAAATACACTTCCTGTTATCTCTCAGTTTATCAAAATCTTTAGCATATTGATGAAGCATTCTATAGAGGAAAGAAAACAAAGCAAATAATAATAAGATTTCAGACAGTAATAAAATTTCCTCCACATAAACAGGACTGTCGCAGGACTGTTCTAGGTGAACATATCTGATTAAGAACTGAGCTTTAAAATGTTTTTTTAATCCCTTTGGTCTATTCTCAGTACAATGAACTCATGAAGACAGTGGCAACTGGGAGTTAAATCTCTTTTTAACTCTGGTGAATATTAAAGTTAAAGTAAAGTGTAACACCAGATTTTAAAATAATGTTTTTGATGCTACATAATTAAGGGACCAGAGACTTTCTCATTTCAATGAGCCACGTGTATTGCACCACAAATCAACATACAGTCAGTAACTCACAATGTACATATAGTTACACAGTTGCATGGAAAAAATCAAACAGTTCAGTTCAGACTTCTGTAGCAGTGTCTTTGGCTACTCAAGGTTCAGTCTTAAGTGACGTAGAAGCAAGATGAAATTGGGGAAGAGGCCCCATCTGCCTGCAACCGAGCTTCCCAAATAACTGTCCGTAATATGAACTGTAGTTTATAAAATGAACCATAGATGGCAAAAAGTTGTTGTGGACAAGACGAAGACAGTTAATCCCATTTTTGATCAAGGGCCTATCAATAGTCCAGCTGCCAGCTCAGGCCTGCATGTTGAACCCTATTTGAGTAAAAGAACCTCAGGTTCCTCAAATGAGGGAAATGAGCAAGACAGCATTGGTGAGAATACTCCTCCATGTGGTTAACACATACTTCCTACTCCATACTTCTTCTCTTACCCTTTTATGCTACTAGGCAACTCACTGGCTAGAGCACCCCTAGTGACAGGATTAAATAATGCACACCCTGAAAGCTAATGGGACAAAATGTAACTGTCAACTGTTACACACCCCTTCCCCAAAAAAAAAAAAAAAAAAAAAAATCAATTAGTCCCAAAAAATCTCTTTAACTTTTCAACATGGTAAGTATCAATTTGACTCGGGTTGTCAAGCATTACAACCTTGTAATTGACATTATTAACCCTTTTCAAGATTTTTGCAGGACCTTGCCATTTTGGAGCTAACTTGGCCATAAAATAGTCAGCAGCACGAGACAGAGGGTGAGTAAGGATCCACACCAGATCTCCTTCTTCAAAGGATTCGACCTTTCTACGTTTATTGTAGTATTTTCCTTGCCTCTCTTGGGCTTGACTAGTCTTCTTCCTCACTTGGTCAATAAGAGCTTTCTGTCTCTCAACAGTGCTGTAGGCTACATGATCGGGATTAGGCGGCTTACGAATTAACCGCTCAAGTGGACCTTTTAACTTACGCCCTAGTGCAATCTCTGCCGGAGTGAGAGCCGTGCTTTCTTGCCATGCTGAATTAATGGCATACCGGAATTCTGGTATCCACTTGTCCCAGTCACGGTGATTGTCATGGACGTAAGATGCTATCATCGTTTTCAAGGTCCTGTTGACCCTCTCAGTTAAGTTGGTCTGGGGATGATAAGCTGTAGTGAGTTTTTGAACTACACCCCATCGTTTGCAGGTATCGTTGAGTAGCTGGGCAGTGAACTGAGGCCCACGGTCAGAAACTAAATATGCCGGAGCTCCCCATCGTGTGAACATTTCTTTTGTCAGAATGTTAGTTATCAGATGAGTTTTAGAAGACCGTAGAGCAAAGAGTTCTACCCACTTACTGCAATAATCCACAAAGACTAATAAGAATTCATTGGATCGTGGGCTTCTTGGGAAAGGACCCATCAAATCTACTCCAAGTATATAGCCAGGCTCTACCACTGGGGTTGACTGTAACAATCCAGATAGCTTAGAGATTCTTGGTTTGTAGGCTTGACATGTCTTACATTGGGTACAAAAACTCCAAACGTCTTTACGAATCTCAGGCCAATAAACATTGTCAAGTAGCCTCCGTAAGGTTTTCATTCTTCCCAAGTGTCCGCTCAATGGGTTTGAATGAGCAAATTGCAAAAATGCTTCCCTCAGTGATGCAGGTATGACTAATTGACTAGTGCTCTCTTGTTGCTTGCCAGGTACCCTGCGAAACAAGTAGTCATTCTGCACAATGTAAGCAATACGGTTTGGATCGGTATTGGGTTGCTTGGCTGACTCCCATAAAGACTGTAAAGAAGAATCAAGCTTTTGAGCCTTCCCAATCTCATCCCAACTGACTGGTAAATTAGGGTCTGGTTTTGTGGGTTGACATAGGGCAATGTGGCCTACCACTTCTTGCACAGGTATTCCTCTGGATAGGGCATCCGGTACAACGTTACATGATCCCTTACGGTACTTAACCGTAAAGTTAAAACTTTGCAGCCTTAAAGCCCACCTGGTCAAACGGGAAGATGGTTTAGGCTGATTAAATACCCAAGTCAGGGCTGAATGGTCTGTAAGTACTTCGAAATTCCTTCCCTCCAGGTACTGCCTCCACTTTTCTACAGCCCACACCACGGCCAGACACTCTTTTTCTGCTGTAGAATAAGATTTTTCTGCTCCCTGTACAAGTCTTGAAGCATAGGCGATGACATGCTCTAAACCATCAATATCTTGGGTCAGCACAGCTCCTAATCCTATGTCACTAGCATCAGTTTGTACTTTAAAGTCCTTAGTGAAGTCAGGTGGCATTAAAACTGGTGCTTGTTGGAGCGCATTTTTAAGATCATCAAAAGCATTCTGACACTCAATGGTCCAATCCCAAGCAGTGTCTTTAGCCTTTAGTGGATGTAAAGGTGCTGCTCGCTCAGAAAAGTGAGAAATGAAACGATGGTACCAACTTGCAAGACCCACAAACCTCTGTACCTCCTTGACATTTTTGGGTACCGGAAAATCACGGACTGCTTTGACTTTAGCAGATTCGGTACGGACCCCTTCTTCCGAAACAACATGTCCTAGATATGTGATGGTTTTTTGCAGCATGGAACACTTCTTGAGGTTGAGTGTTAATCCTGAAGCTTCCAGTTTGGCAAAGAGTTGTTTGAGATGTTGGAAGTGGTCTTGAATGTTTTTGGAATATATCACAATGTCATCAAGATAAACAAAACAGAACTTCCCTAAATACTCTCTCAGAACGTTGTTCATTAGTCTTTGAAAGGTTGCAGCAGCGTTTTTGAGGCCGAAAGGAAGACAAACAAATTCATACTGGTTGTTTTTGGTGACAAAAGCAGTTTTTTGTATACTGTCTTCATCCATTCCTACCTGCCAGTAACCAGACTTAAGGTCCAATGTGCTGAATACAGTCGCTCCATACAAGGACTCCAGGATATCTTGAATCTGTGGCATTGGAAATCCATCAAGAGGAGTCTTGGAATTTAATGCTCGGTAGTCAACACAGAAACGGGTACTACCATCCTTCTTTGGCACTAAGACTACTGGTGCTGCCCAAGGGGATACAGAAGGCCTTATAATGCCTTTTTTAAGCATATTTACTACTACTTCATCTATGAACTTTTGCTTGGAGACAGAAACAGGGTAAGCTTTCTTACGCACAGGTACCTCATCGAGGGTATGGATCCGGTGACGAATTAAAGTGGTCTGTCCTAAATTATCTGTGCATACTGTTGGCCAATCAAGCATAAGACCTTCTAGTTGACGTCTTTGCGCTTTGGAAGCATCAGCTCGATCTACTAAGTCCTTTATGGTGGCAAGCGTAGGGGAAGTCATTGGCACTAAAGGTAATGCAAGGTGCAGACTAACTGTCGGCGAGGGTGAAGAAGTGTTGAAGGAGTGGATTGTATCGCATTCTTCAGGCAGTGTATACGTAGAGTTTTTAAAATCAAGGAGGATTCCTGAAGTCATCAGAAACTCAAGTCCCAATACAACTGAGAAAGTCAAGTCAGAGTCTCTCATCACATAGGCTCTTAGAGGATAGTTATGACCATGGATTGTACTTTGCCAAGATATCTTTCCTAAGGCTGTCTGTACATAACCATTAGCAAGGGAAAACGACTGTCCTCTACTTGATTGCATGACTTCATGTTTTGATGTCAATTGTTGCCAACATGACTCTTGCACTAATGAATAAGTGCTTCCAGTATCCAGTATTGCTTGATATTGGTGGCCTTTGATAGTTATGGGCAATATTAAGGTTGTTATCGGCTTTCCGTCATTCTCTGAAAAGACGGCAATATGTGGATTAGATTGTCGTCCTCTTGGGAATTTATTGGTTTCAGCCGGCTTAGAGGTGTTTTCTTGATGTCTTTGCCTCCAGAAGGCTCTCTCCTCACTCATATCTCTCTCTATGAGCGTTCCTACACATACCAGCTCATCCACAGTAGTTGCAGTACCTCTCAAAATACTGGCTATCCTTGGATTGCAGTTCCGGAGTGCTGCTTGAAGAATCTCACGCTCTGTCATAGCTGGCTTCAACCTCAAACATAATGCTCTGTACTGGTACGCAAACGTCCTGATGCTTTCATCAATTCTTTGTTTCCTTTCTCTTATTCTTCTCTCCACCTCAACTTCATGATCTTCAGATAAAAAGGATTGAAGGAAAGCAGACTTAAATTGTGACCATGTTCTTACTTTCTTCTTCTCTGCCAACCACCAGTCTTTAGCTGTATCCGTTAATACAGAAGGAAGCATGGATAAAATTTCAACATCATTCAGAGGCTGTATAGCCAGATACTCATCGCATCGCTCAAGATATGTAATAGGATCTTCTCCATCTAAACTTCCGAACTTTGGAAACTCTAGTTTGATGGGGGTCTGGCAATGTACAGGTCGAAAAGAACTATGGGTTGCTACAGTGTGGTTAAAACCTGGAGTAGACGTGGCTCCCCCAGAAGACTGAATTAGAGATCTCAGCTGGCCATCTCTCCGTTTCAGGCAATCCATAGTCACTTGTCCCAACTCCTGAACTTTAGTTTCCAAGGTGACTTTTACTTGGCTGCATCCAGCCTCAAATTTGGCAGATAGTGAGTTTTCTAAATGCTGCATATCTGTGTGATGGTCCTTATGCAGGTCTAACATATGTTGCAACTGCCCTTCAATAGCAGTTATCCGATTACTTTGCTCATTCAAGTGGCGTTGCATATCTTTAAAATGAACATCAGAGGAACCTTCTAAACCCTCTATTCTATTTTCAACTTTATGCATTCTTGAGGCCATTATCATGGTTAATAGACTTTCATCTTCTTCATTTTCAGGAGGAGGAGGTAACAGAGAATCATCAAAATCACCTTCTTGTTCTACATTTTCTTGTTCATTTTCAAGATATAAATTACTGAGAGAATGAATAAGGTCTCGGACAGGCTCACGATGCCTAGTGAAATTTTCTGAAGAATAGTCTGGGCTTAAAGGAACATCACCCTCTGCCTCTCTTTGAATGAAGGCCATTTTGCAACTAACAAACCACTAAAATTAACCTTAGCTTTAAAGAACCAAGTTGATGGGATGACACCTCAAAATATGGGTCACAATAAAACACATATGTGGCATGCCTCATTGAAAGCAGAATTTGTGTCTCTCTTCAAGATTCAATCAAGTTTTGCTTTTTCTTTCAGATCCCTGTTCGGGTGCCATATATTATGTAACACCAGATTTTAAAATAATGTTTTTGATGCTACATAATTAAGGGACCAGAGACTTTCTCATTTCAATGAGCCACGTGTATTGCACCACAAATCAACATACAGTCAGTAACTCACAATGTACATATAGTTACACAGTTGCATGGAAAAAATCAAACAGTTCAGTTCAGACTTCTGTAGCAGTGTCTTTGGCTACTCAAGGTTCAGTCTTAAGTGACGTAGAAGCAAGATGAAATTGGGGAAGAGGCCCCATCTGCCTGCAACCGAGCTTCCCAAATAACTGTCCGTAATATGAACTGTAGTTTATAAAATGAACCATAGATGGCAAAAAGTTGTTGTGGACAAGACGAAGACAGTTAATCCCATTTTTGATCAAGGGCCTATCAATAGTCCAGCTGCCAGCTCAGGCCTGCATGTTGAACCCTATTTGAGTTAAAGAACCTCAGGTTCCTCAAATGAGGGAAATGAGCAAGACAGCATTGGTGAGAATACTCCTCCATGTGGTTAACACATACTTCCTACTCCATACTTCTTCTCTTACCCTTTTATGCTACTAGGCAACTCACTGGCTAGAGCACCCCTAGTGACAGGATTAAATAATGCACACCCTGAAAGCTAATGGGACAAAATGTAACTGTCAACTGTTACAAATACCAGGCAGTTATTAATTAAGCAATGGTATTCCCTGTTTGCACATATACTGTATGAGGATACTGGATATAATAAAAGACCCTGATAAATGCTGATGCGTATCACAGACATCAGACATGTGTTTGTTAGCTAAGCTTTACATCATTGGTTATTAAACTTCTTTACTCCAAAAGGCCTCCCTTTGTCCAGGACAGTATTTGGAGGTTCTCATATGTTCCTCTGGTACTTCTTTTGAAATAAAAATTATCAGTTTAATATTGTACATGTTTATTTTTAAGTGTCTTATATTAGCATTAAATGAGGATTATGTAAATATAATGAAATGTAAATTATTGTAAGGCTTTTTGTAGCCCCCATTGGAGTTTAGCTGAGGACCCCTAATGGGGACCCTGTCCACTTGTTAAGAACCATTATTCTAGATGGTTAATGAGAAAAAGGAAAGGAAAAGGTTTTAGAATATTTTGTGGTGGACAAATATTATACATAAAATATATCAATATTTGATTTTCCCATGAATGGGTGTTTCTTTAAGTATGTGCACTTTTATGTCTCATGGATTGATTTCAACTTTTTTTCTGTTATAAAACTTTTTTTAGAATTAGGCCTTCATCATTTATTTATTTTAATTTATTATACTTTCAAATTACATTTATTTAAAGATTTTATTTTACCCGCTGCGCCTAATTTTAGATATTAATACTTTCTTAACCACAATCTACTATGAAACTATGAAAATCCTTCATAAAGTACAGTTTCATTTTAAACTCATAATAAATGATTAAAATTATTAAAATAAGCACTTTTATTATTTTATTTTTTTTAGTTTAAAAATTATTATATTTATGCAAATTGCTGTCATTTCCACTAACAATTTCCAACAATTTCCAATAACAAACTTTCTTCAAAAGTTAGTATACTTGGTTACCATGGAGACATGAAATTTAAGACATGTAATGTGTGAAAATAAATAAATATATTTGCAATGTCATTTCCACCACACAACGCTATCAAACACAATATATCAATTGAGATATGGTGAAAATAAAATTTGTTCATAAAAATAAAGTCAGCAGCATCACCTGCCTCAGGCCTCCTGAAGAAGAGGTCTGCCTTCATACCACTAACAGAGCACAGATGCACACTCTCACACAATGCTGAGTGCTGGCATTGTGTTGCAGTCCCATGCAATTTACAATATGGGCCCTGCAGGTCTGTACTCTTCCTGTATGAATCTACTCCAAGCTGTCGAGGAAAGAGAGAGAGAAAGAGAGGGATGAGGAGGAGGAGGGGGAACAAGGCAGCCTGCCATCTGGATTCTGCTGCACTGGATGCAGTCTCCATGGTAACATTGCTCTCTCATGCAATCAAATCAAAGAATGAGATCAGGCCTGGTCCACCCCCTTTAGCATGGATGCAGTTGTTGCTTTTATTAAATTAAGCCACGCCCCCAGCAATTTGTCTCCGCCTATTCAAATCCCTATGTTGATACTTAATGATGAATTGAAGTCAATTTGTCACTAGATGTTGGGGATCTTAGTTCAAATGGATGTGACTTGGTAGTCCTTAGATGTCACCATGTGTTTTTCTCCTTAGGTTGACATAAAGGATATTTTTAGCTTGTCTTGGAAGACTGATGTGACTCGTGTTGCCCAAGCTGGAATTTCAGCACTATTTATTTTTTTCCATTCTGCTTTGTTAGGTCTTATTATATGTCCTGTGTAGTGAATATCTACAGTTGTAGCCAGTCTCTCTCTCTCTCTCTCTCTCTCTCTCTATCTTTGCCTCTGTAGTCATTAATCTTCATTAGGTCTCATGCAGTTACTGAGTCATTATCTTGTCCCCTTGATTTTTCTCCTATCATGTTGTTTCCTGCTATCTCTTTTTTTCCCATTATTTCCCCTGATTGTGAATACAAACAAGCCCTCCCCCTTTTATGCATAAATATAATACTTCATAAATGACATACATGAGTTACATATAATTCTGAATGTGTTGTGCTAAAAGTATTAACATTTTTTTTAAAGAAATTCTTAATACTTTTATTCAACAGGGATTCATTCAATTGATCAAAAGTGAAAGTGAAGACTTTTTTAATGTTACAAACGATTTCTATTCCAAATAAATGCTGTTCTTTTAACCTTTCTATTCATCACAAATTCCTAAAAATCATGGTTTCCACAAAAATATATTAATCAGCACAACTGTTTTCAGCACTGATAATAATAACACATGTTTGTTGAGTAACAAATTGGCTTATTATTATGTAATCATAAAATTATGTAATCATAAAACCTTTTTGTTTTTTCTCAGAATGTGTCAGATCAAATGTTCAGTTTGCTGAAATGTCTAATTAATTATTCGGCTATAAGTGAACATAATCCAGTGGCCTGTGCGGCCCGAGTGGCATCAGCAGAAAATGAAAGTTGTTCCACAGGGAGAAGTCATTACATTTAATTGAAAATTAAAAGATTCTTTGGAATAACATGTACCACTGCATTATTCAGAGTAAGATCAGAAACATGCATTAACAAAATACATTTCAGATTCATGTTGACTTTAAGTATGTTTAGATATTTACAAGACAAATTTTTTTTTTTTGCAGTGTATGTGGTACAGTGCAATACTTTAAGATAGAGTAAGAGAGAATACTCTGTATCTAAAGGATGTGTTCTTTCTCTGCCATTTTTCTGTTGCCTTGCACCTTCACTCAGAGCATAGGCTGAGCACAACCCCACCTCCCTTCCCTTCAGCCAATACCCTTCCACTATCCACCCTTCCCTTTCTTCCTCATCATAGTCTCTCTCCCTTCCCTCACACACACATTATACACCCTGCTGCTGCTTCTCTCTTGTCTGCTTGTCTTTCCTGCTTTCTGGATTTTCTCTCGCTTCTCCTTTGGGATGAGGGGCAGTAAGACTGGACGGGTCTGTGCTTGGATGCTTTGCTGAGACCTGTCCATATCTTTCTTTTTCCTTTTTCATCCCTCTATATCTGTCAGCTTCAAGAACCCACGTGAGTATGGCGTCGGGGAGCTCCCCTTTTATCCCTCATTCTTTCTCCTTCGTGCCATTATGGCTTTCATTCTCTTCATTTACCTCTCCATTCATCTTGTATGCCTTTGTGGGTTTAATCACACTGTCATTCATGTAGCTTTGAGAAGGTCTTTCTGTGATGAATAATTCACTGCAGTGTCTGGCCTCTCCCTTTCAGCCAGCTGGGCATCTCTGACACACGCATGCACAAACACTGCGAGTGAACAGACATGATCAACAAACACCCGACAGGATTTCAGTGCTTATGTAAAACAATAGTGCTTGTGTGCTGAGAAATGTATAGATGTAAGATGAGCGTGTGTGTGTAAGCACAAGTATGTTAGCTGTCACATGTGACATGTGTGATTGGTGTGCTTTGCAACCTGTACTTTGTGTTGATCCGAGTCACACGGGAAAACATTAAGATTTTAAATGAATGGCTTCATATTGAATTCATGAGCCAAATCATGATGAGTGTGTTTGGTGTCACAGCTGTATTCTGTCTCTTAGCAATGATAGGAATTGAACTGTCTGTAGACTAAAGATGTGTGATACATCTTAATGATCCAGCAACTGATCATCTGATGCATTCTGGAATAAAATCATTTTGTTTTTCACCATTTCCTGACTTAAATGCTGTATCCTATTATAGTGACATGATGTTGTGGTTACAGTCATTGTAATCATCCAAGCAGGCAGCCATAAATAATGTAATAATGACAAAATAACAGCACAGTCAGGGGCATGACAGGTGACTCTCATTATAATATTGTTTTGTAGATGTTACTAAATTAATTATTTTAATTAGCCCTGATGGTTCCCAAGAGGGACATTTCAATGCTTGTTGGTTAATCTTTATATATATATATACTCTTCTTGTATATATATATATATAAACTCTTCTTGTACAGTGAAGAATAACTCACAGCTGGCATAGACGTAATGATTCCTGAGAAATATAAATAGGACTAGAGTGCATTCAAATTTTCCTTGAGGTCAAAGTAAAAAAAAAAAGCTTATAAATTTTGTCTTTTATTTATTTATTTTACACAATTATGAGTGATTTTTGTTTTTGTGATAAAGCCAAATGAAATGCTTTTTCAGAATGATTTTACACTAGGTTTGACTGTAAAACTTCCCTTGATTGGTACTGAGAGGTCAAACAGAGATTGTCATGCTCACAAATGGTGTTTGACGTCCTTTGGTTGGAGATTACGATGGATGGAAGGGCAGCTCAGCTGACAGATGTCTCTGCTTTAGTGTAGTGACGTGAATTGCTATCCATGGCCATTGTTCATGTATGTTTGTGTGTGTATTCTTGTTCTCTTTCCCTTTGTAGGATCACATTAAATGCCTTGCCAGTGACATACAACCCTTACTGTGTAGCTATAGCTGCCTGTGTGACCTAACCTCCCCTTCAGGGTATTCTTACATGTTTTTGTCTGTGCATGTGAACAGGAGAGAGCAGTTCACTTGTGATGTGTGTTTCGTCTGCTGGGTGTGATATGTTTGTGATGTCATTATTACAGTCAATAGAACCAGTTTAGCTCATTCAACCTGGTTTTTAGAGACCCAAGCAGGCATTCCAGTTGATAGTTTGATGTGACATTCATAATCATAATACAAAGACTGAGCAGTTTCTATTTAAAAGCCTTTGCTGATTCTTGATGCTTGTACCTACAATATGTACACTATCTTTGTTCTTATTCAAAAGGGAAACAATTCTGCTTCCTGAAGTCTATTGAAATCAGTCCCAGTGAATGGTGGCAGATGTTATTTTAGCTTTCTTTGGCAGATGGTTTTTAATTTTTTCCCTCTATTATTCTTGAGTGTTAATATTTATAGAAAATTTAAGCATAAAAATGAAGTATAAATGACATTATGCCTATGTGATCACACTGACTTTAAACGGAAATGTATAGCACAGTTTAATATGCAGAAGTGGTTTGCTTGACAGGGACAAAAGAGATCAATGTCTGAACTTGTTAATGTTAAAAATGTTTTTTTTAGCCTTAGGATGGAAGGATGTGTGATGTGAAGAACACACGTGGATTTCTGTTTTTATTTGAATATCTCTTGCACAATTGTCAGTTTGCCAGGATAGTTAAGGAAATGTTGAGCAGTGCATGGATGTGTTTGTATTATGCATGTGTGTTTGATGTGATCAAGCATGCTATAATGCGATGAAATGAGCATGACAACATGCACATCCTCTACAAAACAATTATTTTAAAGCATTCTCAAGTCATCTTACTTATCTGAAGGCTTGTTGGGGTTTATTTTGAATCTGAATTATTCCCAAGAGATGAGTGTGTTGTGTTATTTCTGTTAGTGTAAGGGGTATTAGGGAGAATTAGTCTTTCTTGGCTTGGTTTCAGATACTATTGACTATTGTTCCTTCATTATGAAAGTGTTTCTGAGTAAGAGGTGATGAGAGAGAAATGGGGGAAGGAGGAATTAATGAAGGGTCAAAAGAGCTTGAAAAAATGCTGCCACACACAGCATGAACATACTGTTGAGTACAGTTTGGTAGTTCAACTCCTTTGCTAATTCATTACATTTATGCATTTGGCATATGCTTTTAAGAATTCAAAGTAAACATTAGTTCATGCATTCCCTGGGAGATGAACCTGAAGATGAGCTAAAGGCATACTAAATCAAATCAATTGGCCATACTTAACTTAAATAATATTTCATAAACATGCTGACTCCCAGCTGTCAACATGAAACCACATTCGTAACAGTTTTACTTGCATAATGGAATGTATTTCCAACTTAAATTTTTATTCAGTAGGAAAAAAAGTGCAGCACCTATGAGAATTGGTTGGATTGGAATTGCGCTAATAGAAAAATGAAGTCAGACCTGATAGAGAGTTTTGTAATAATATTCTCTGAATAGCTTTCGGTTAATATATTATAATAGACTACTGTCTACAAGATGTCACTGGAATAGAAACTCATTTCAATTAAATTTGATTTGGACGAAAGATTACAAAGGCATTTCTTCTTTGGAATAACAAATTAATGAATCATATACAATACAAACATAACGTTTTTTTAAAAGTTTGTATTGAAAATGAGTCATTCATGCATGTTTAATTTAAGTTTTTTAAATGTTTCATCAAAACATCATAGCTTGATCTTGCGTTCAGTCTCCTCTCTGATATCATCTTGTCTGTTTAAACCATGCTTTGGATGTAAGTCACAATACAGAAGTAAAGATCTGTCACTTTTTCCGTTTCGTCATATGTCATTTCTACACCACCTGTGATCAAATGGAATTGCAGAAATAAAGATTCTTTCAGCTAGTCCCGACCCAAACTCACGCCATTGGTTGAGCCAGAAATTGATGTACAAGGTTTTTTGAGAGCACCACAAGCACACTATAATTGTATTACTTAAAGCCGTGTCTGGATATTAAACTGCAAAAGCAGAAAATGTTTAACAAAATAATACACACTTTAAATCCAAAGATAAACTGAATGTTTGCATTGCACAGCATACTAATCGATGTATCTTGCAATGCCTTTAGTACTTTTATTATTCCAGATTTCCTCTGCTTTTATTATTTATTTATTTATTTTATTCTATTTTTTTGATGATGTGTCAGAACCCTCCGGAACCGTAGCCCCTCTGAACTCTCTCAGAGTACAGGAGGGGTCTGCTCCTGTACTCACTATTCAGAAAACAACTGAGGACACTTCTGCATAATTTATACTCCTGAACTGATAAACATATACTGTATAAGTGAGTTTTTCCACTGAAGCACCAAAGGCTGATTCGCAGGGTGACTCACTCTCCACTTTACATATGGCAAGTGCTTTATTAAATGGAGAAATATTTGACCTCTTTGTTGGCATTGTTTATATGCTTAAGGCATTAAGTGTTCTTAAGCATCTCCTCTGAAAACATTAGTTATTTGAAGGATCAGATTATTTCTGACCCATCTCATGTACCCAGCTATCCATGCATTCCATCCGGAAATATTCCCGCAGTACAGAGAGTGAGAGAGAAAGATAGAAAGAAATGATTAGGACATGCAAATGAGCTATTCATGGTCGACTGTCAGAATGAGGTCCAGTTAAAGGGATAGTTCACCCAAAAATGAAAATTCCCCCATGATTTGCTTGCCCTCAAGCCATCCTAGGTGTGTATGACTGTCTTCAATCGGGTACAATCGGAGTTAAATTAAAAATGTCCTGGCTCTTCCAAGCTTTTTAAT
This sequence comes from Carassius carassius, assembly GCF_963082965.1. NCBI lineage: Eukaryota > Metazoa > Chordata > Actinopteri > Cypriniformes > Cyprinidae > Carassius > Carassius carassius. The sequence continues at coordinate 10,870,905 of NC_081803.1, read as the reverse complement.
GGCAGTGAATGGGGGTAGAGATTTTGAAGCCCAAAAAAGTGTTCCACGTGGCTATGGGGGCTTAATAAAGGCCTTGTGATGCATTTGTGTAAGAAAAGAGCTATAAAAGAGAAACCACTGAGCAAAAGAAATGAATCTAGGGTGACACTAGTTTATGAATGTCAAAATTAAAACAGTGGAACACTAAACTCCCAAATCTGTGTAATGACGACTACAAGACTGTGACATAGGTAGAGCAAGATCTTTCTCTCTGTGTTGAATCCCTCTCTCCTATGCCCTGCGGTATCCTGACAGCATTCTGTTGAGTCATGTTTCCTGCGGCATGATTACCTCTCCCTCTCTGCAATTGCAGTGACATGCTATATTACATAACTAGACACAGTAAGAGGATGGTGCCTGAAGGCTTCATCTGAGCCAAGTGGACTGGACATGGCATCTTATTGCACTTTATGTAAAGATTAATTAATGCAATCATCAGGAAACTTTAATTATGCTTCACTGTTTGTGCTGTGTGGGAGCGCTCCATATGTTTGGTTATTGCACAGCTGATATACTGTGAGGAAATTTGGAAATTAATTTCTCCAGCTAACTGGAATGACTGAATTTGATGAAATTTAACTGGAATAAATGGCATTGAAGAGTGGAACTAATCCTGGTTTGCTGTAGAGTTTCCCACAGCGCTTATACCACTGTTTGTGTTAGCACAGACAGTTGCTGATCTACTGGACAGTGCAAAACCTTTGACAGATGATATTAGCCTGCTTAGTATGTCAGGAATCCATTGCAGTGGATATGCATTTCGGATTTCAGTTGGCTGCCCCTCATGATCTGGTAAAAAAAAATTCCCCCTTTTTTTAGTCCCAGTAAATTCTGGGTACCTCTACATGGGAGCAATCAAGCAATATCATGTCAGCCCAGGTCATCAACCACAAAGCTCTGTCACAAAGATCATAAATATACAAACAGGTTTCTCTGTCTTTAATTTCCCTTGCACACAAGTAACAGCATGTATTCTCCCATATACAAAAGAAATTCCATGATTAAAAAGTCCAGCTTCACTTGTGCCTGCTATGTTGGTGCAAGTTTGGAGCAGTGGCGTCAGTCAGAGGTGTGGGTGTTATCTGAAAACCAGCCACCGTGGGAGAAATCAGACAGTCAATCCCTTCAGATTAATTACTGTTGATGTTTTCCATTTAATCTCGAGCCGCTCTGTTGATGGATTAAAAATGCCATTCACTCAGAAAGTATTTTAAAATCTATCGTCAAACAAATAAATAATTACATTCAGAAATATGCAAAAGTATATGTAGTATTAGATACGCCTTCATATTTTGATACATACGTGAAAATATTGTGTATTAGTAAATATTAATGTTTTTTATTCAATGTTTGTACATTTTATTTTATTAATTGGTTTATTTTTATTATTATTTTATTTCTCATGAATCAGAGGTATTGAAATTCATAATCCTGCAATCTGGAGTCACTCCATCCAGATGTAATGACATCATCCCTTATATAACCATCATATCCAGCGATTTTTTTTAAGACTTTATATGTCAGCGAGTTCACAAGCAAGCAAAAGCAGGACAGTGTCCAGAGCTAAACTAAGATTAAAATTCATTTTGATGATCTCATCATGTCAAAATACTTGAACAATATAGGTAACATAAATAAACTTGCAGAAATGTAACATCCTACACTTTTTGTGTCTCAAAATAATTCACATTTACTCACTTAAAAGTGCATTTTAGAAGGTAGAAGCATTCACATAGAAGCTTTTTCCTTTAAAAGCAGTGCACTACAACTCGAAGTATTGTCAAACTAAACAGAAGTCTTTTTATATGATCATTATCATGTTGTGTTTAACATAAGCTTTCACACACACTGAAGTGCTTGCAAGTAAAAAGCTAGCATTCAACTCAAATCCTCTCCCTTTCCCAACCCTCCTAATCTGTCAGTAGGAATTGTTTCTCTCTGAGGCAATCCATGCCTTTGGGAAGATATCACTGATCGTCCAATAGCAGCAGAGCTTGTGGGTGGAGCTAAGGCTCTGCATTCAGCTTCAGCCAATGGCGTATCCGAGTAGACATGGTTTGGCTTAGCCAGCCACCCCTTTGTGACATCACAGCTGTTGCTCGGGCACTGAGAGTGCACTAGGCGTGGGGACAACGAGTGGTGCGTTCATCTGGGGAGGGGGTCTAAAGACAGAGGGAAGGGGATCTGTTGTGCTATTCAGCCACCAGGCCCTGCTGAGATCTCAGAAAACAACAATGGAACCTGCCTGAGAAGCATCCACTTTGTTTTTGAGTGTAAGTGGGAGTCCCCTTTAACCCTCTAGTCTAGTGTGTTTGAGTTTTGGTGTTTGCACGTGAACGGTCGTCTGTGTGTTCACTGGTGCAGTGAAGAGCTGTGGCTATGAAAGAGAAGAATGCTTTTGTTTCTGTCTCCGGTCCCCTTTCTAAAGCTGGTCAGAGTTGGCCTGAGGTTTAGGAATGATTTCATGCTTTGGTTAGTATCATGTTCACACCTTCACTGCCTTCACTGGTTTTTAGGAGACCCTCATGTGTGAGAGCAGTTGGAATATATGCTTTGCAGTTGTGTAAAGCAAATTTTTTTTTGATAGGTTAAGCTCTAGTTCTGGAAGTCTCTGTTATGAGTTCAGCATCCCTTGGAAGCTTGATGGATGTCAGAAGCAGTTAGATTTGTGTTGAGTGAGTCTGAAAGGAGTATAGACGTGCCATGCTCACAGTGATGAGTGGGACTGCGTTGTGGGATCATTTTGTAAGAGGCTGCATGACACAATTGTTGATTGTTGTTGACTTCATTTTTTGAACAGTGACATCAATGACACAGTGTTTTATTTCTCAATTATGGCTGTATCTGGGTCAGGGTTGCTGACTGCTGGCCTGACCCCTAAAGTCTTGCAGATCTCGTTTTAGTGAAAAAGGTGAATTTATGTCACCCTTCAGCGTTTGGAGCAAATCATGTCACTTGTAGTGTGTTGGTTGGCATGCATCTGGTTCAATGTGAGAACATTCCTTTTTTGTTCATATCTGTTAAATTATTTATATATATATATATATATATATATATATATATATATATATATATATATATACACAGTTACTTGAATGCATGCATGTATGGTTGGGTTTTTAGGTGTTAGAGTGATACATCTGTCCTTTATATTAAAAAAAAAGAATTAAATTCTTGAAAATAAAAACCTTTATACTTAGGCTAATATTATTATTAACGTATAATTTTTAATAAATAAAAAATCTCTTTGTCTATATATATATATATATATGTATATAAAATATCAAACAAAACATTACTTATATATATATTTTAACAATGTTTGACAATATTTGTATTTTAAATAATGTAAAAATGTCTGCCAAATCAAAGTTATGAGGTTTAAGCAAAATAATGTCAGTCATATAGAGAATGCTTGCAGACCCTCATGACAGTATAAGTCTCTTAAAATATCAGATAATATGACATTTTTATGACTAGACAATGTTAATTCAGGTCAGATGTCAGGTAGTGTGACTCCTCAAAAACGGAATCATATTTATCATTAATACATTTATGTTTGTGTGTGTGTGTGTGTGTGTGTGTGTGTGTGTGTGTATGTGTGTATAATTATATATAATTATATATATATATATATATATATATATATATACATTACAGTGAAAAATACATTCAAAATAAATATAAAGTTCTCTCGAATGTGAAACTACATTTCTTTGTTTATTGACAATGTTATATTTCCAGTAAATCTCATATATAAATATGCTTTACAACATGTTTATTCACATAATCATGATTCTACATTTGAGCCCCCGTCAGCCAAGATACCTGCTCTGGCTCCTCTTTCTGTGTTGTGCAACAAGAATCTCAGGCATCCACTGCTGGACATGACCCCTTATGAAGCCTACCCCACTGAGACATACATTTAAATATAGCCCGCATTCTTCAACACATCAGAGAGGGTGAGGGGGTTTGGAGGAGGAGGGTAATAGAGAGTGGGCAAAGGGAACTGGTATCAGCCAGGTTTAAAGCTCTCACGCTACCATCACTCATACGTCCATGAGAGCACATGTCAGTCCTGCAGAATTAACAGAGCAGCTCTGGGACCAGAGGCACTGGAGTACTACAAGACACAAGACACTCGCTGTCAAAACATGGCAGAGGGCAGAAGTGAGAGACTGAAAGAGCGATAATAAAACACTTCTTGGAGAACTTTCCTGAATTAAAGCACTTATTTTATGTTTCTGTTGAATCTGACTTGGAAGGGAGAATGGGGTAAGAAGTGTTGCCCCCTTAATCTAGTAAATTATGCATAATTTTAGATGGCACCTCTTTTTTTGAACCAATAATAGAATATCTCATGGATTGAAAAACCACTTTGCAAATCAGATTTGAGAACCAGAATGAACTGTTAAATTTTTTTTTTAAAAATGATACAAATTATAGACATATTTAAAAAAGCTGGCTGTGACTGACAGATACACATGAAAAAAGGTAAAATGCTTTCATTTATGCTGAAAATTGCATTTTCTACATGCCAGATAAAGTTATTTGTCAATGCAAATATATCTAAAACTAAAAATAAAATACCATATGCGTGTTGGTGAATTGTACATATGAATTATTTGACTGAGTGATTTATTCAAAAAACCCATGAATTGTTAATTGGACTATTTGTTCAAAAATGGTAGCTGTGGGGTAAAGTGTGTCAGATATGTTGAAACATGCCGTGTCAGTGGATCATAATGATTTTGCTTCCAAATGCAGGAAATACTATTACAAAATGTTAAATAATTTCACCACATTCACTATATAATGTGCAGCAAAATGAGACATACGGAATAAATAGAATTGGTATATTTAATTTAGATTGGTCTCATATTATTTTTACTCTTTTAAAAGGTGGTTTATTTCTATTGCCTGATGTTAGACACTTGTTAACATCCTGAAGTAGAATTTATCCTGAAATATCAGTTGTACCTCTGTCTCATGTCTCTTTGCTTAGAGGACAACTAAAGTTAAAAATGGCACAGCATGTACCACCATCATCAAGAGCCAGTAATGGCCACAGCACAGCAGTAGTTCATGTCCTTGTATCAGTACTTATCTGTCTGCCCGCTGTTGTTGAGTCTCATCTAAAAAAGAAATGAAAATTGACAGCATCTATTTGCCTCCAGAACTCCATAATCCAATTTTCCATGCTTTTCTCTTCTGATGAAATGCAGTGTGTTCTCTGGCCTGCAGAAGAACAGTTATTTTCCTATTCAAGTTGCTGGTTTGGTGGCAGCTCAGCAGCCATCACCTGCCATCTCGCTCTCATGTATTCCTCTTTATATGGAAGGTTGTCTTTTCATGCCATACTATGAGTCTCTACATCATTTCAAAGTTAGAATGATAAAGCATTGTGGGTTTTTCTTTTTCTGTAACAAAGCATCTACTTCATTTCAGGTTAAGGTGCATCCTGGCCCCCGGCCCCCTCTGTGGATGTCTGTCACCATGGCAAAGATTGAGACTGGCCGCACAAGTCCAGTGGTCCGCCAGATAGACAAGCAGTTCCTGGTGTGTAGTATCTGTCTGGACCACTACCACAACCCCAAAGTCCTGCCCTGCCTGCACACCTTCTGCGAAAGGTCTGTATTTGTTGCTATAATTATTGATAGCACAGTCCTTCATCTTAAAAAACTGACAATATGCAAGTGGTTGGAAAAGGTGGAAATCAGAATTAGGCATAAAGTAATGGCTTCAGAATCATTCAATGTGAAAATCAACTGGGAATTGAACAAATGGCAGCTTTTCTGCTGATTAATGGATGATACAAGACTTTTTCACCCTTTTTCAAAACTATTAGCACCCCAAATTAGTAAGAAACAAGCATTGGATTTCATTTAACAAATATGATGTTGTCATACAGTATTTGTGGTATAATATACAATAGTTATGGTAGAGAGAGCACAGGAAATGATGCCGAGGAGATCCGGTAAAGACGTGAGCCACATTTAAACTCCATTTCCCACATGAGCACCGTGGCATAACATGAGCAGTTCCAGCCTGAGCATATTAAAATTAGTTGTCACAGTTTTATTAATGACATGCTTAATGCTTGCAGGATTGATCAGTTGTTAGCCTTTTAATAGGATGGCATATGAACTTTGTGTTCTTACTGCTGATATTCCTTGGCATAGATGTTCTGCCTTCTATTACAAACATAGTCTTCTGCATCGATGACAGTGTTCAGTCAGTGAAACAATGAGACTCTCTGTCTTTATGTGTCTCTTTGGGTGTTTTGTGCTTTCTGTGGGGTAGTATGTCAGCGGAGTGTTTCCACTGTGATTGTTCATGTTGTGACTGAAATTTCAGCAACACTTGCCCTCCTAGCCATCTCATTCTCACTCTGTCTCAAAGGAGTAAATCATTTATGGAATATGAGATACACTACCGTTCCCATGTTTGAGGTTGGTAAGATGTTCAAAAGTTTTTGAAAGAAGTCACGCAGAAGATGCATTTATGGACTTTTCTTTCTTTTTTTAAATATTACAATCTGTTTTCTGTTTTAATGCATTTTAAAATATAATTTGTGATGGCAAAGCTGAAATTGTCATCAGTCATTACTCCGGTCTTTAGTGTCACAAATCATTCCAATATACAGATTTGGTGCTCAAGAAACATTTCTTACAATTATCAATGTTGAAAGTAGTTGTGCTGCTTAATAATTTATGAAATTACAAATTTTTCCAGGATTCTTTAATGAATAGAAGGTTCTCAAACAGCATTAATTTGAACTAATTATTTTGAATATTTATCTATTTGATCAATTTAATGCTTCATTGCTGAAAATAAATCTTACTGACCCCAAACTTTTGAAAGTGTATGTTAACGGTTGCCAATATTAGTTTTTCAAGGATAATTGTACATTTTAAGATGAAGTATGTAATTTTTTATTTTTTATTTTTTTACGTTAAAATACATTGCCCTATGTCTGCTTAAAGGAATACTCCACCCAAAAAACGGAAATTCTGTCATTATCTTTCACAACCTGAATGACTTTCTTTCTTCTGATGAACAAAAGAGGAGTTATTTATAGCAGAATATTCAAGCTGCTCCTTTCCACAAAATGATTGTGAATGGTGATTTAAGTGTCAGTTGTTTCCTCACACAAAGCTATCGTATGACTTTAGAAGACTTGATATATAGTGCGTGAGACATATGACTTACTTTTATAATGGTTTATGGTACTTATTTGCCCTTTTTTGAGCTTGACAATACTTGTTCCCCATCTACAGTTAGGAAAATAGCAGTGGGTACATTCTTTAAAACGTTCCTTTTGTGTTCCTCACAGGTGCCTACAGAACTACATTCCTCCTCAGTCCTTGACGCTGTCCTGCCCGGTGTGTAGACAGACCTCAATATTGCCCGAGAAAGGTGTGGCGGCACTACAGAACAACTTCTTCATCACAAACCTCATGGAGGTGCTGCAGAGAGACCCAGAATGTTCTCGGCCGGAGGCCTGCAGCGTGCTGGAGTCTGTCAGCGCAGCAGCTGCTGGGAAACCGCTCTCCTGCCCCAATCACGAGGGCAAGGTAAGCCTCTTTCCATCTGATGATGAAACCAAATTTGGCAGCATTTGGTGAGAACATGAAAAAAAAAAATAAAATTGCAGCCAAAATGTAGAAATGTCTGAATGGGAAATTCCTTTCCATCCCTCAATTCTCTTCATTTGAGCCAGGTTTTCATTGGCAGAGGCTGCTGTGTGGCTTTCTCATTGTTTTTGCTCTTTCCTCTTAAACACACCTGAAAGCTGCCAGCTTCTTTCTTTTATGTGTCTTCAAAGTCATAATATATACGCTGTTCAGGCCTGTTAGCGTACATTAGCACCCTTTGATAATCCATTAGGATGCTGACTGAATGGGTTGCTCACTGGTGCCCCTGCAGGTGATGGAGTTTTACTGCGACTCGTGTGAGACGGCCATGTGCCTGGACTGCACGGAGGGGGAACACCGGGAGCATGTGACCGTTCCACTGCGGGATGTTCTAGAACAGCACAAAACAGAACTAAAGAACCAGCTGGATGCTATACGCAACAGGTAAACAGTAAGCTGTTTTATATACAGTTCATTCCTTTATTAATAATAACAACACTCTACATACATATATGCATACTGTATATATATCGTTTTATATTTATGTATGCATATTATAAAATAAAAATATTATATATATATGTAACTGTGTATTATTTTATTTTAAAATGTATCATTAAATAACAGTACTAATATAATAATGATAATAAGAATAATGAATATATCACAGTTTTATATAATTCGTGTATACACACACGTATATACAATATATATATTATTATATATCTGAATATACTCTCTCTCTCTCCCTCTCTCTCCCTCTCTCTCTCTCTCTCTCTCTCTCTCTCTATATATATATATATATATACATACATACACACGTACGCACAAACACATACATATATATATATATATATATATATATATATATATATATATATATATATATATATATATTATATTTACTATTATATTAGTAACATAATATATTCCAAAAATATTTATATAAAATAATATTATGTAATAATAATTATTAAGTCTTATTTTACCAGTGACTAATGTGACTTTTACTAGGGACATAATGATAAAATAATATATAAAAAAAATATTCATATAAAACAATATATAATAATAATTATCATTAAGTCTTATTTTACTAGTGACTAAATATAGTCAAAATTTTGATTTTTATTAGTTAATTGTTATATTATATATGATCATTATTAAGTCTCCTTTTAGAAATGACTACACAGAAATAATAATATTATTGCAGACTATGCATATTATTGCATAATATTACAGTTCCAAATAATTGATCTCTTTTTTACCTAATTATGTATACATAATTTGTTCTACATGAGATTTTGTTTGTTTTTTATTTGCTCAGACTGCCTCAACTAACAGCTGCCATTGAGCTGGTGAATGAAATCTCTCAACAGCTAATAGAAAGGAAGAACGAAGCCATTAATGAGATCAGCATGACATTTGAGGAGCTCGAGAGGGCATTGCACCAACGCAAAGCTGCGCTCATCACAGATCTGGAGAACATTTGTAGCACTAAGCAGAAGGTCATAAAAAATCTCTTGATTGGTTAAAAAGGTTGTATTCCTTCTATTTCTCTAACGCTCCTTTCTGCGGTGTCCTCTGCAGGTGCTTCAGGTGCAGCTATCGTCCCTTCTACAGGGAAAAGAGCACATCCAGAGCAGCTGCAGTTTCACTGAACAGGCCCTGAACCACGGCAGTGCCACCGAAGTCCTGCTGGTCCAAAAGCAGATGAGCGAGCGTGTGAGCGCCCTTGCCTGTCATGACTTCCCCGAACGGCCGCATGAGAATGCTCACTTGGACTGCCAAATAGAGACAGAAGGCCTGCGACGCTCCATCCAGAACCTGGGCGTCCTGCTGACGACGGGTGCCGTGGGACACACCAGTGTGGCCACAGGAGAAGGCCTCAGGCATGCACTGGTCGGTCAGCATGTGACTGCAACTGTTACCACTAAAGATAAGGACAGCGAGCTTGTGCGGACTGGAAACGCCGTCCTCCGAGCAGAGATAACAGGGCAGGACGGAGTGCATGCGACAGAGGTGGAGGTCGTGGACAATAAAAACGGAACGTACGAGGTAGGATACACACTTAAGAGTGAAGGGGAGTACTCGTTCTCTCTGATGCTGTACGGACAGCCTGTGCGGGGCAGCCCATTCAGACTGCGGGCGATAAAGCCTTCGGACGTGCCTCAGTCTCCGGATGATGTGAAAAGAAGGGTAAAATCTCCCAGTGGAACAGGGGGACACATCAGACAGAAAGCCGTACGGAGACCCTCCAGCATGTACAGCACTACCAAAAAGAAGGAGAACCCCATTGAAGATGAGCTCATTTATAGAGTAGGTAAGTAACCCTGGTGTACGCAATATGTTTGACATTGAATTGTTGTGAAATATAATTTTGATTTTGAATGGCAGTGAATTTCTTTTGTCTGACCCCTCAGGCTCTCGTGGACGGGAGAAGGGAGAGTTCACCAATCTACAGGGCATCTCTGCTTCCAATAATGGGAGGGTCATTGTAGCAGACAGCAACAACCAGTGTATACAAGTTAGTCAATGCATGGAAATATTAAACAAAATTATAGACTTCATTTTATCGAAGGCATTTTAATGGATACCGATGGATACTGAAGTAATTACCCAATGTGTCACTTGGGAACAATACAGAGATATAGAAACATTTTCATTGCATTTAGTGCAAAATTGGATTTGTTGGTTTTTCTGAAGGTGTTTACCAATGATGGGCAGTTCAAAGCACGCTTCGGGGTCAGGGGTCGTTCTCCGGGACAGCTGCAGAGGCCAACAGGAGTGGCAGTCGACACAAATGGAGATATTATAGTAGCTGATTATGATAATAGATGGATCAGCATCTTCTCCCCTGATGGGAAATTCAAGGTAATTTTTAGATCACAATTTACAGTTTATATATGTCTCTACACTAACACTCAAAAGTTTGGAATATTTATGCCGTTTATCACAGCAATAAATTACATTTGAAAATATTTTTAAAAAGATTAAATAGTAACAACCAATCACAATATAACTGTTAGTAACTTGATTAAAAAAAAGCAGCCTTAGTGAACATAAGAGAAAAAACATTGACATATCTCTACATAACTGAGTAAATATTAAAATTATGCTATTTTCTTACTCAGTGACATGATTGAATAATCAGAATCTAGAATTTTTAAGAGGTGTTTAATAAGGTTTTCTCTCTCTCTTTTTGTCTGTGCCTCATGCAGAATAAGATTGGCGCAGGCCGTCTGATGGGACCCAAAGGAGTGGCTGTGGACAGGAACGGTCATATCATCGCAGTGGATAATAAAGCCTGCTGTGTGTTCATCTTTCAATCTAATGGCAAACTAGTAACCAAGTTTGGAGCCAGAGGCACTGCAGACAGACAGTTTGCAGGTACGAGGTGTAGAAACTGCAACAAAATGCCAATAGATGAACAATGGCATGCAGTCGTGGTGGTTAACCTAAGCACTGAAGGATTGCAGAAGTGTTGTTAGCGGCCTGTGTTGTGTGCACAGTGTGACGGCTTGTCTTCTAACATCTCCTCCTAATACCTCATTTGTCCTGCTCAGGAACTCTCCTTGTGACCTAAATTGTTACATTTCATCAGCAATCCTTAAAGAAACAAGATATAAATTATGGTCCACTACAAAAGCAACAACTAAGAACCCTTCTGGGAAGACAAACACCACAAAACGCTGGTGCGTTTTAAACAGAAAAGGCCAGATTTACCCAGGCTTTCAGTTCCAGTGTCTGAAAGGATGTAAACTTGTGTCAGTTCTGTTCCTTTGTTTTGCTTTAGCAAAAGCCATATTTTCAGTTGCATTATCTGTCTGTATGATAAATAATTTAGGCCAATGCATGCATACATGGTAGAGCCTATATTCTGATAGATGCACACATATTAGTCTAGCTTTTTCTAGTTTATCACTTTACCTTCTGCTGCTTATTTTACTTTTTAAATGTATCATTTCATTTTCCTAACCCTTCTTAGGAAATGTATGAGCATGCGGACTGGTTTGAAATGCCCATCTCCATTGTTCTGGTCTGCTCCATGTTTGTTCCAGCACTTAAAGTTGATTTGCATCCTCACACTTCTTGAAATGTAGCTCCCACACTTTTTTATTTGTGTGAACCCCCTCTACCCTGTCGTTTATTTGTCTCTGCTTATCCTTGTTTGTGTTTTTCCCATTCCTTTTTAGACAAAAGTGGTGCAAAGTTTAGACTGGAGCAAAGGTTTAGTAAATCTGGCCCTGGGTTCAGTAAGTATTGAGTGAATTCTCATCCGGGAATGTGGCGATTTATCTTACTGAAATGAATTAAGTTTCATTCAAGAGTCTGTGATTCTGTGCTGTGTGTATCTAATCAAAAGTTGGCCAGAAATCACATTGTCGAGCATCACGAAATCTATCTGATCAGTTTGGAGATCTTGATCACATCATCCTACTCTCCTTTCCACTCTCTTTCTCTTTATTATGTCTGAATGTTTGTTCTCCCCAATTTTTGTTTTCTGACATGCAGGTCCGCACTTTGTTGCTGTCAACAACAAGAATGAAATTGTCGTGACAGACTTTCATAACCACTCCGTCAAGGTGAGTGATGTTGAGGTCATACTTACAAATTTTCATCTAGTCGACAATAAAAGACCATAAGATTATTAGGAAGGGAACTGGACCATGTCTGAAGACCAGAATATCATAGAGACTTAAGCGATAGAATTATGTCACTTACTCGCTCTCAAGTTGTTGTGTGTTTCCTATTTCTGTTTAGCACAAGGGAAAGACATTTTGAAGAAACAGTTGACGGTAGCCATTGACTTCTATAGTATTTTTTCCAAACTTCCAAGTCAATGGCTGCCGTCATCTGCTTGGTTACCATCATTCTTTAAAATATCTTCTCTTGTGCTCAACAGAAATAGGAAACTCACAAGTTTGGAACAACGTGAGATTAACATATTTATTTATAGATTAGCAATATGACTGGATCATTTAAAAAAAGAGTTTTATTGTATTATTAATTTCTTACTTTTTAATGAGCAGAAAAATGACATGAACGTATTGTATTTTATTGAATATGAGTGATTAAAATTGGTTTACTCTTCAGGTCTACAGTGCAGATGGGGAGTTTTTGTTTAAATTCGGGTCCCATGGAGAGGGAAACGGTCAGTTTAATGCCCCCACAGGGGTATCTGTTGATGTTAATGGCAACATCATTGTAGCAGACTGGGGCAACAGCAGAATACAGGTAATGAATCCTCTAAATGCCCACTTCCTCTTTACAAGTTCTCCAGGAAACTAGTCATTTTAGAACTTTTTTAAAGTCAATTGTAATATTTTTTTTCCTCAGGTGTTTGACAGCTCAGGCTCATTCCTCTCCTACATCAACACAAGTGCTGACCCTCTGTATGGGCCGCAGGGTCTCGCTTTAACCTCCGATGGCCATGTTGTGGTGGCTGATTCTGGTAACCACTGTTTTAAAGTCTACCGGTACCTGCAGTAACAGCTCAGGTACTGTCACAAGATGCCAAAAACTCTCCTACGACTTGGTTCATCACAGTTTGCATAGTCACATCAGCCAATTCCTCGGCCAAACCAGGGAGGGAGAATCGAATGAACAAAATGCACTTTTCTTTAATCATCTGCTGATTTTCATGTTCCAAAACAAAAAACTGCTTCTCTGCTTAACCGGGAATGTTGATTGTAAATAACAGAAACCATATCAATAAGCACAGATTTTTATTAGAAATCATGTAAGTTGTGTACAAATAAAATAAATATATATATAGCTAAACATTTTGTTAGTTGCCATCTTAAACCCTTGCAGAAAAGTCATTTCCAAATCTCATTTCATAATGGTCGAGCTTCCCATGACTGCAACATTTGTGTATTTTGTTACAATCTGCATTTGTAAATATACAAATTGTGTACATATGAACATATTTATTGTGTGTAACATGTAACATCACAGATATCAACATCACAGGAAGTGATGCACATCCCTGCTGTGCTCCTTAAAAAGAAATCTAACCACTAAACAGAAAGGAGCCGAAAAGGACATATTTTTTCCATTCCAAATTATTTATTTTTCTAAAGCACAAGGCTACTTTACATGTATTAAAAATCCAACTGAACGAGCAAAGAGAAATATAATCAAACCCAAGTATTTCACATATATTGCCTCTGATTTTTAATGTTCTCTAAAGATGATCAGCTATGAGGAATTATATCTCTTCTCTGTAAATAATCATACAGGTGTGTTGTGTTCACAGTGTAGCAACCAAATGTTGTCTTTAGTTGTCAGTATTATAGTTTATGCTTCGTCTGTTTATTGAATGGTTTTTACACATTTTCCTGAATAATTCCTTTTGAGATTGTCCTTCATCACCAGCGAATGATATCAAAAATCACTTCCCTTTAATTTTGTGGAGTTTTGTCTCTTTGAAGGTTATGTAACACACCACGTCTCCTTAACAGCCTACTCTCTGTGATACTGTACAAGGTTAATGAACAGCGGCTCACAGTTGAAATGGTGAAAGTATATCTTAATATCTGTGCAAAGAACATTTTTGCATGTTAATGATTTTACTAGCACTGGCACATGGTTTCTGCAGCAGCGAGATAACTGTAACGTTAATGATTTGCTATTGCCAGGCTGGAAATGATTATAAATATGTAATAACCAAAAACAAATATTCTATACTGTATATTGATTCATAATATATGTGAATTGCAAGTTGACTTATTTAGCTGCTCCAATGGCGATAAAGGTCCGCTCACAATAAGAATAACTTTATAACACAATTGCTAAAAAGGTTGCTGTGAAGTTTACGTTTTCGTGCGCAAAATTCAGTGTTCTTTTAATTTTAAATCCACAAAATCAGGAATATTGCATGAGAGCAAAATAAATCCACATGCAGATTTCAACAATACAAGTTGGTCATAAGAATTTGGTGCGCTGACCGTCAGGAAGCTGCTTGTTTTGAAAGTCTGAACTGTGCTTCATTGATCACAAAACTATTGGTAATAGACAATGAATTCCCCCCTGGCAAAATTTGACTAACGTCACAGCAATAACTTTGGAATCACTTTCAGAACAATTTTTCCCATTGATAAAAGCACTGTCCCACAATTATGTTTAGAATAAACAATGTTCATTGGAATAACTGCCAACATCGTTTTCATTCTTATTGTGAATGGACCTTAACTCGATCCAATGCATGATCTAGTGCTTGGACAGATGATTTCGCAAATGTGCTTCATCAGTTTAAAAACAACAAAGATCTTGAATAACATGAAGAATCAACCGTATGCTCATTCTGCTGGTCAATCATTGGAGTTTGAAATAAAACTGTAAATACAAGTCACTTGAAAATGACATTTGGTCTTTTTTAATCCAAAAGATTGATTTCTAAAAATGTTATACACTGTGGATTTTTATATTTTATAAATGGAACTTGTGAAATACGAAATACTGAGGATAAAATGATCATAGGTTATTTATTTTTAATTTGACTATTACTGCACAGAAAAACATTGAACACATATCGCAGTGGTTTTTAACAAGTCTCCCAAAAGATAAATGTACTCGTGGTGCCATCCAGCAGTTAGGCTCAAAGATGATGTAACCGTTCTCTTAAATCAGTGATTGAAAGGAATCCAAACAAATTACACATAAAGAAAAGTCAATGAGTTCAAGTTGAACTAATTTCTTATGAAAAAATAGACTGCTCCTGATTATTATTATTAATAAAGTACTATAAATGTTAATTGAAATTTAGTTCATAGCTGGGCAACACAAAGTGTTGTGAGAGTATGTTCATGGTCCGGGGTTTCCTTGGTCCTTTCTCAGCTCAGAAGACATTCTGTACAAATGACTGCTAGTATGTAAACTAGATCTGTAAATACAAACATGAACAACAAACCATCTGACCTCAGTCTAAAGGTGCTGGAATGTCACTGTGCTCGTTTCAGAAAAATGGAAACAAAAACGAGCATTTCCAGAATCTCTCTTTATCATCAGCCCATGAGATTAGATTAGACTACTGCTAAAACAAAATTCAACTATTTTTGAAAGTTACATAAAAATGATGCAACATGAATGGCACACAGCTTCAGGATGTACTCCTTCATAGAAAATCTCGACTTAATTGAATGAACAGAAGGACGCTCCTCACAGCACATCTCATCTACTTTGTCACCGAAAACTTGCGTACTCGAAGTTGCATAGCACCTATTGCAGTCTGAGCAATTATGAAATGTTCGAACATAGAGCCTTATGTAACACTCTCATCACATTATGGGTTAGTTTGTCTAACAAATACATCCCTAACAGACAACTAAATAAAAAAGGAAAATAAAGAAGGAAAAAAACATGTAAATATGCCATATAATGGAATACAGAGCAGTTAATAAAATAAAAATTCTAAACATTTGACTAATTTTTCAATTTGAAATGTTATCAACCATTAATCCATTCAATCCTTATTCTCACCTCTACACTGATGTACAAAAGACAACACTGAGGTCTAAGACATAAGACGACACAGAGCAGCTAAAGTCGACATGTGCGTAAAAACCTGCAATACCTCTCTACCTGAATCAGTGGGGCTACATCATAATTCAAGAGCAAGAGGAATTCAATTCACTTCTTCAGATTATGGTGTATCAAAGCTCTACGCAACTAGTAAATTCAGATCAACTGAATCCGAAAAACCCAGCAGAGCTTAGGAACAAACATCCTCCTGACTTCCAGGAGGGAAAATGCCCTGAAATGTTTACTAAAACACAAAAACAGGAGCATATCATGATTTGTTTTCTTTGTTGCAAACTGCACATACGCATCACTTCGTTTTCAGTAGAAATGACATATCTGTAGTCGGCTGCCCGGGTCGTTTTTTCCTGGGCTGAAGAAGGGTGAGACAGGCTCGTCAAAGTACGTGACAAAGTTATAGATGCGTTTCATTGTGACAGCGTCGAAGAACGTAACATGCCCCCGGTCGTAATCTAAGAAGACACCGACACGAGGAGAGTTCCAATAGTCTGCCACAGGCACGCGCGAGTCTTCCTCGTTGGCGTACAGTCGGTCTTGGAGACACAGGCTCCAGTAGCCAGCAGAGGGCGATAGGTTTACAAAACCTTTACGGTTGCTGTACTCGGTGGTGACGCCCAGATACCAGACCCCCTTGTCCCGCACGTCCACCTCCCAGTAGTGTTGTCCGCTGGAATACTGGGCAGTAGCGAGCACCCCGAAGAAACGGGTGAAACGCTGCGGCATGTCGGGCTCCTGGGAGCGCACCCGGCCCTCCTCCACCTTTGTGTCAAAGTCGCTGATGGCCAATGAGGGGTGAGCGGTGTCTAAATCCAGAGTCAGGTTCTGAGGCACTGGAAAACAGGGAAGATCTGGTTAGCTGTTTAGCACATAACTAAAAACTCACAAAAACATTATCACAAAAATTACAATCACATGACTGGGTCCCACATATTTTACTGAAAATGTGGTCACAATAGCAGTATTTTAGCTCAATTTCTAGGGTAAAAAAAGGTCCATTGTCAATAGTATAGTGACGTATGAAGCAACTTTCTTTTGGTCAATGAGACAAATTCACAATGACTAACTTAACCTGATGCAAAACCTGCATGGTGAAATCTTTCCCGTTCACACGAAATTCCCAATCTCATAGGTTCCTACTGGATTTTGCCTGTGACCACACTTTAACACATCAACAGTACTTACTTGTGTGTAACACATGCATCATCTTCTTCCACATGATGAGCTGAAATGGGCCTGTGAACTCCGAGAAATCTGGAGGAGAGTTAGAGGCCTGGACGCCGAGGTTTACATGAGAGGAGCTACAAGAAAAAAAGAAAAGAAAAAAAAAACATTATGAGAGACAAACTCAAAAATTATCCAGATTTGTAGCAGCGCAGATATAGCTAACAAGTTCATGAATCAAATGATTTAAATAATACAGATTCGCATACCTTAAGTATGAATTACTGATACTCTGGAAGGGGGAAAAAAAGTTAAACATTAATAATAAAGTCAAAATAATGCTAAATATGAACAACTGAGAGATGTTGAAAGCCTGAAGAACATGGAAACAACTTCACTCTTATATCATGTTCAAAAATAATCCTTGTTCTGATTTAAAAAAAACAACAACAACAACATATGTAATAAAGAACATTTTATTTTATAATAGATGAGATGTTTTGGAATATGATTGCAGGTATGAAGTTCTTCACCTCAAAGTTAGCGCTGTCACTTAGCTGATTCTGAATTTCAGTGATGGCTTTGTCCACTTTGGCTGCCTCGCTCTCCACACGCTTCAGGTTGGCATCGATCAGCCCGATAGTGGCCTCCGCTTCGACCTCCAGCCTTTCCAGCAGATCATCCTTCTCATCCAACAAAAACTGAACCAGAGCACCGACATCATCTTCGATCTTCTCCTTCAAGGCTTGTTTTTTAAGCTGTTGAGATGTTCGAGATTCAGTATGAAGAGCTCCCCGTGGATAATAAATCCACAGCAGGTTATATAACCACCAATTTGGAGTCATTTGTATGTATGCAAAGTCAGCGTGGGAACAAGTGAGCTTTCATACCTTGACATCAGTTTTGGCCTGCTCGTCTGTGCTCTTTACTCTCGTACACATGGACTTCTGCCAATTCAGCTTGATGAGTCTCAGCTTCAGCTCACTCTGCATATTAAAACAAAAGAGAAATCTTTCAACTTGAAGTATTAAAGCACCAATATTATGCAAAGTACAATAGAAGAACTGGATCTTGTCAACATATATGGGTATATTACTGTAGTGGCACCAACAATGTATCCAAAGAGTTAAAATACTTAAGTAAAACATTTTTTTTTACTCTACACAAGAATCTGATGCTCACCTGTTGCTTTACGTTCCATCTAATATTTGAACATGTTTGACCTTGGGTATAAAAATAATGCAAAGGAACAGATAATTCATGCATGTGAAACGTGTCACAGTTTACTTATGTGGAAGTTTCCAGAAAAGGATAAGAGTTTTTTGCCCACCAACCACAGTGACTGATGAACAATGAGCCATTTAGATTTATTTTTTACCAGTCATTTTTAGTTTTCAAATATATTCAAAATTCAAATATATCAAGTAATATACCACACAAAATAAAAATAAAACAGAGTTCCACTTAACTTCTCAAAACTTAAGAGTTTTAAAACTTTAGAGTTTTAATTCGGAAACCTAATTTAGGTTAACAAAAAACAGTAGCCAATATATTTGGAATTATACAACTATGAAAATAAATGTAATAAAAAAATTATAATTAAATAAAGAATACATTTTAATAATACAACCATTTAAATATATATATTATATAGTTTTAATAATATTATTTAAATATTTAATATAAAATATAAATACCTTGAAAATGTGTTATTTATTTTTCAATTTTGTATACAAATTATATTAAATTATATTACCCAATATATTTAGAATTACCCAAATATATTAATTAAATGTATTACATTTAAAGTTAATAAAAAAATATTTAAATAATAATTTCTGAACACATTATTTATTACAATATACGCATTTATTTATTAAAACAGCATTTTAAATATTATTTCAATTATTATGAACATACTGAGAAAAAGTATTATTAATTTTAAAATAAATATAAAGAGCTCTGCATTCACAATGCACTTTAGATTCAAAGCTAATTAAAATTGCAAATGTTCAGGGTTAATTTCTAGGATTACTCACCTATGAGACTACAAATCTTCACACACATTTGTGTATCGATCGGCCCCAGCAGTTGTTGGATGAGCAAAATTACCCACCATGGTACAATAGGTACCCACATTTTTGGTGTTAATTAATTTCACAGACAACACTACTCACTGGACATATATTACTTGGTTTGAACTGCTCTGAAAAGAACCTTAAGACTGCAATCAAACAATGCCTACGAGTTACCTAAAGACATTTCCAAGGCTGTCTGGTAAGAAAAACACTTAATGTAAGTGCTAAATCTCACAGCACTACAGTGACAGATTGTTACCCCTTGTTCCAGCCCCAAGGTTAGCGGGCATATAGACCAAGACAACAGGAAAAGAGGACAAGAAGAGAGAAAAATAGACACCACAAAAGAGTAACAGATACAGAAAGGCTAACTCAAATCATTTACACAACAGACAAAAACCAAGCAATGTCGAACAAACCTTCATGTCTTCAACAACCTCGGGTACAGGAGCAACATCATGGTGTCTAGAAAAAATAAATACAACTACGTTAGATGCTTCAAGGCCATTTTAATTCATAATGCTAAGATGAAGTACACCTGGTGATAAGACAGAGGTCAAGCATTGAAACCTACTGAGCTGCCAGCATATAAGACCAAAAATGATGTCTAGGTAAGTAACTCAATAGGTTTTGATACACAACCGCTGTGTGTGTGTATAGACCAATTCAGAGTAGATGTCACAGTTACGTCACTTGCAGCTGCGCGTGCATACTGGTTGCAGAAAAACACTGGGAACAACTGGAGGTAAATGGGAAAAATCCATGGAATAAGAGAAAAAATATATATTTTTGCGCCTTTTGATGTCAAGATCGGAATGCAAATAAATACTGTAGTAAAAGACGCCAATTGAAGGTAAAAGCTGATGTTAAAATAGACATTTTAGATGAAAACTGCTATGATTACTGTACTTTTAAAGCATACATTTGATTTAAACAATAGGTCTACATAATATTCACATTTGCTGTTCAATGATGTATTGTAGTAGCCCTACAGACCTTACTATTAACATTTTTACATAACATTTATTTATTTTATCTCACAATTCTGAGTATTTTCCCTCGCAAATACAAGTTTATATATCCAAATGAAACCTTTATAACTCGACTTGACTCAAAAAATAAAAAAAAACGAAGAGCTGAGGGGAAAAGAGAGAATGAACAGTTGTTTTTCCTTTTTAGAATTGTGATATATAATTTCGGAACTGTGAGAATAAAGTCAGAATTTTGAAATTCTTTTATTCCAGTTGAAGACCGTCATTTTCTGACACTAGATAGTCTCCGCGCACAAAAAAACGTCTTCCCTGTTTCGGATCTAAGATTATCCCACTATCTAACGTCAATCTCACTGAATAACAGTGTATCGCTGACTGACAAGCTCATGTAATATGCAGAGAACATTTTGAAATTGACATCTTATCAATATAATCGGCAATGTTTTTAAACCTAACAATTTTATTATGTATCCCTGTAATTCTCTATCCGTAAAGGCTATTCGCTCCCGGGTTTTCTGCAACCATGATGCGCGCGCATCTTGAATGTTTACAAACCTAAAATTGGTCTATTGGGAAACACTTCAGGTGACTGCGCCTCACCTGTGGGCTCTGGACTCGCGACACACCACGCAGATGGGCTTCCTGTCCGTGTGGCAGTACAGTTTGAGCTCCTCGTGGTGTCGCTCACATTTCCCGTCCATCTTCACGGGTTTCGCGGGTGCTGAGGGCCTACACGTCTTCAGATAGTCGAAGTCGCTCAGTTTATCCACCAAGTTCTTTACCAGGTAGTTTTTGGTGAAACTCATTTTCGCGAACACCTGCAAAAAAGGACAAAGTTGCATGTAACGTTACACGGCGCAGAAAAGTATCGGTGCTGTACCGACAAAAAGCTCGTGCGGTGATTTGTATCTTGTGACACAATAACAGAGGTCGGAGAAATCAATCAGACCTATTATTAACAACACAGTAAAGTCCGGTTTTTATTCAGACTCCCGGTTTAAGTCGCTTTGCATGATTTAGACGCGAATATATAGGAATCCCTTAAGTTAATTCAAGCAGCTGTAACTAGGCAACCCCAAAATCTAGCAACGTTTATCAAAACAAGCCACGCACCATCCTGCACTCCGGACACTGGTAACCCACATCATCGCCTCCATTTTCCTCCCAATGCATCAAAATGCACATGCGGCAGAAATTGTGGCCGCATTTTAAAATGACGGGGTCGTCGAAGTAATCGAGGCAAATAGAACAGACTAATTCCTTCTGAAGCTCTACTCTCGAATCTCCGGCAGTAGCCATGTTTTCCCAAACAACACTGTAACTGCTTTACTGGGCCAGAAAGGATTGTACACGGAAGAGAAAGAGCAGCCCATTCTGGACTCACTTCCTGGTTCAGTCACGTGGGCGCTTGTGGTGAATCTGATTGGTTACGTTTCGTGGGTCTCGAATCGGTTCTGTCGAACAGTTCGTTTGAAAGAATCACACTCTTCCTAAATATTATTATATTTAACTTTTATTCATATATATATATATATATATATATATATATATATATATATATATATATATATATATATATATATATATATATATATATATATATATCTGTCTTGGATTTGATCTGACTCTAGTGATTTGAGCTTTCCATCTAAGTTTCTTGTTGTAAATTGATAACCATTGTTGTAGGCAGCCTGTATTATACATATTATGTTTTAATACAGTTCTATCAAATAAAGTGGTTTTATTATGTTTATTGTGGCGAACAGCACATTTCAGGGCCAGGTCTGTCTATGTCAGGGCTTCACCATAACAGTGGACATAGGTCTTCTACATTTCGAGTGGATCTTGGTGGACTAACACAAACAAACTGTCCATCACAATCAGATAGAGACTTGATAGCAGCCAGAGGGCAAGAAGAAGGACAGGACTTCTCATTGGTTCACATGCAGTTCCTGCCTTTCACCCATTCAGAGACTAATCCCTTAGGTTTTGGCCTAGCTGCCATAAAAAAAAAATCCCTAGGACCTCCGGATGCAGCAGCATTGGGTGAAACAGAGAGAGATAACAACAATCTATCCAAATCCATTCATAACTAGGTTTTCAAATCTTAAAACTGATGCAAACTACATCACTTCCATTTTACTTATTCAGAGAAATAAGCATTCCTTATTCAGAGAAATAAGCATTCTCAGTGCTGTGCAACATCTAACACAAACTCAGTTCTTAACAGACAGTTGAATGTATGCATGACAATTCGATCTTTTTCCATTGTGTTCAGACCGAATGCAGTTATATTACTTAAGGTACTGTGATGGTCGGTTGGAACGTGATAAATGCATTGGTAAAACTTTCAAGACTTCTAACTGTTATTTATGCAAATGAGCTCCAAGGAGGAAGAAGAGTGGTCTTCTCTGTGTGTGCTCTGATACCAGCTGTCCTGAAATGGAGAAGCACAAAAAATGTAATCTCTTCCCTATCCAACAGACACTTCTTGTCTCCCATCTGGTGAGACAAAAGCATATACACAGTGTTCTAAGCCTCCTAGAGACAGTAACAGATGCACCATGCTCTGAGTCTCTAGCTTTTGAGGCAGCAACAGATTCAACCACATTTTGTGCTTCAAGCCTGGAGGAAAGGGACATCAATAGATACATTAAAAGTCTTTGTCCAGCGAGACAACAACAGATGCAGCATGTCTCGAGTCTCTGGCTTAGAGAACCTTCACTTTAAGGTGCTTTTGTCTGTGTGTTCCTGATTAAGGGGCTTCTGCACCTACTTCAGTGCCTCATCTGGGTGTTCCAGATGTTAGGACCCTTTGGTGCTCCAGGAGATCAACACCATCAAGTGTTTAAACGGATTTCGGATTCTTCTCCCACTTCATTGTTGCCTAACACAACAAATGGAAGAAGTCATCGTTATCGGACTGCCCACTCATCCACAGAAAAGGAAAATATCAAATATTAGAACATCTTCCAGAGACCTTGGCATTGCACTTGTATAATATCAATATATGATTTTCTAGCTTACATTAGATGTTATACAGCTTATGTCAGTTAATTTGTTTAGAGAAGCAACAGTTTATCTTTCCATAAGACGATGTAACTCTGCCGATCTAAATCACTTGATTAATAGTTCCTGGTGGGAGTGTTCTCATACTGACAAGGTACTGTAAAAGTCTGGTTTCCTGAACTTAATCACCGGGAAAGTGGTTATCTGGTGTACTCATAACTTCACCTTAAGTGACCCGTGATCCAAAAATCACATCATGACGTGAGAAGCAATCACTACATTATTGTGTTTACATGTAAACCAGGCTGTTCCAGCCTTGATTCTTGATCATTTTCACTGTCATCAGGTGATTTCATTTTGTTTACTCTATTTTGAAATGTCTGCATCAAAAACAGTTCAATAAGAATCCTCAGTGACTATGAATTAACTACAACTGAACAGAACAAATGTTCAGTACACTTATAAGACATTCAAAGATTTCAAGTCTCAAGACTAGTTTATTTTATGCTTCAAGGCCCAGTACATTAAAATGCATTTAGCACTGTAAATATTTAGGAGTGAACCATGTACAAAAAACCCCCCACAGTATCTCAACATAAATACCATTTCGAACATAATGAGTGTTTCATTGTGCCCAACATCGTGCTCATGTTTGTTAACCTTTAAAATCCTCTGTGAATATGGAATCAATCCACTGATTTTATTGCATAGCACATTTCTTTTTAAATATTATCAGCCTGATGATGAATATATTTGTCAGGAGGTGAACTGGATTTGACGATAGGATGCTGGATTTTCATGGATGCATAAAAAAATTTGATTTATCTAACAACAGAAGACAAAAAAGTAATAGTTGATAAACCATTGTGAGAGAAAAGTGAATCTGGTCAAAAAAAAAAAAAAGTCAGCTACAATAGACAAACACAAATTTGGAAATCTGAGGGATTTCCTGTGTCACAGTTTTTCTTATTTTAAAACGACACTCAGTGAGATAAGACTGCAATATTTAATACGTACAGTACAGCTCTCATGAATACTAATGCTTAAATGATAATAAATAGAAACAGCGGCAACAACATCATGAAATTTGACAACATTTGACAGACTGAATGTAAACTTTGTGACAACAACTGTTTGACAGTGTGATATGAAATGCATATTTAGCATTTCTCCATTAAAAGCTTGGCACTTGCTGTTAAAAATCAGCATATCTGTAAAACACACTGAGCAACTGAGGAAAAGTCATATTCTCCAAAGTCATCACATATCCCGAAATACAGTAGCCAATACTGTAATACAAGCAAATATTAACACATGGAATTAATAAAGGTGTCAGTGTCCTGATCAGTTCATTTGAATGCACCAAATGATCCATAAGAAACAACTTTTAACTGACGTTTTCTTTTCATAATGTCTTTGTATATGCCTCTTTATTACCCATATGGTGTTACCCAGTGTTTAAAGTGATGGGCCCGTTACTTTTATTTTTAGACATGTTTTTAAGGAAACTTTGAATTACTGTACCACTTTGATTGAAATATTCTTTTTTTATTAATATTATTATTTTTTAAATGTATTCACAACTAAAGGTTGGAAAAAAATAAGAGTAACAACAATAATAATAAATATTAACTTAAAAAATTATATTGTTAATAATAATATTAATTATAACCTTCTTTGATTGTTTATTATACTTTTATTCACACTATAATTCTTATTATTTTCTTTTTGTTAATCAAAAATTATTTTGGGAATTAATTTAGGAATTTAATGAAACTAAATGGAAGCAAATGAGATCTTGTTTCTGTTAATACATCCACTAGCATAAAATAATATTAAAACTATGAATATTTCATATATTAAAGGATGAATTCATTTATGGTTTATTTTTTTATTTTACCTCTTTTATTCACTCACAATGGGTAGACCTCAACAATCCATTACTGGACAAGCAGAAATTCCATTACAACATAAAACATCACTAAAAATGATTTCTTTGGACTGGTGATGAACTGGGTCGTGATTTCTCTGTAAGATAAAACTTGTCAGAGGCACTTGTTTAAAACAAATAAAACAAAACAAACGGATCCAATGTATGACAAAGGAGAACAGTACAGTCTCCAAGTAGTCCATTAATCCTTCAGACCTCTGAGCTGTCACCATTACAAAGGCTGCTTCTAACTATAACAGGCTGCAGGCTGGACAAGACTCTTGGGGCCTTTTTCACAGGCGTCCGCCTTGAGCGAACCATCAGTGCCAACACCATAACCATGAGGACGGTGAGAAGCAGTCCCACGACGGCTCCTGCCACAGTCACCACGTCTTCTTCCGCACCTCGTCCACTGAGCTCCCGTGGAGACAGTCTGTCTGCGAACAGCTCCTCCACAGACACAGAGTGACGATGGCGGCGGTCCAGAGTGATGTGTATGATATTCGTTCCTCGGTTGTTCTCTGGTCCGATCTCCTCCGCCAGTATCGGGACTTCTCTGTTGGACCGCCTGAAGCGTCCTCTGGCCTCCGCTGGTACAAGGTCACCTGATGTTATTGAGTGGTACTCTACACTTTGTTTGCCAATGCCACGCTTGGTGTTGTCTTTTGAACGAACAGTGTAGATGGTGTGAATGAACCACTCCCTCCCTACTGCCACCTACAGACAAGAAGGATTATAGAGGGTTTTAGCAAGACTGACATTGTAAATGACAGAAATCCAGTATAGGATGTCACAGATTTGCAGTACACCACTGTATATACAGTAGTCATTCCATAACTAATAAACCATCAAAAAGATTAGACCTGGAAAAGAGGAGTAGAGTCCAGCTTGAATCCATCAGATCCTGGCTGCTTCACCAAAGACAGAGCAGAGGGGTCATCTACAGCCAGCAGGGCCTTGAAACCCACGTTCCCAAAACCCTTGACCTGAGTCTCTGGCTGGGCTTTGTCCTAGAGGATAGGTGGAGTCATGGGATTTTTTTCAGACAAACTATTATTATTATTATTATTATATTAGCATACAATTTATTTAAATAAATGTATAATTTATTATCAAATAAAATACAAATATTAATATAAAATTATTAAGACTTATACACAGTGTCATTTTAGTATTATTTATATAATAGTATAGTTTTATATACCATTTCTTATTTTGAATTAGCATTTAGTAATTTATTTTGACGTTTTTATTAGTTTGTCTTTTTATGTTTCTATTTAGCTTTAATTTATGTTTATTAAAGTTTTCATTTTAGACATTTTTAGTTTCAGTTAGTTGCCAACATTGCAACTTTTTTCTATTTAATATATATATATATATATATATATATATATATATATATATATATATATATATATATATATATATATATATATATATATATATTAAATAGAAAAAAGTTGCAATGTATATATATATATATATATATATTTTTTTTTTACAAAACTTTGTTTCACTTAACAATGACTTCGATTAGTATACTCACAATAATTTTGAACTGGTACAACAGGGATGGAGAGTCTGCAAAGCATCCAAACTCAGACTTGGCGGGGTTGTATTTAGGAACATATCCATCAGCGCCGGTGCACAGATACACCTTCTCAATGTTACAGTAGAAAGAGTCACCCAAGTTCTGCACAGGGTCCACCATCACCCGTCCATAGATTGTGTCACCTTGAAGAGAACCAGCTCAGTGAAACATAAATCACAAGAATGGCAGTTCTAGAAATTACACAATGACTAGATTGTTTAACTAAGATACATCTCAACATCTGTGCAACAACAGACAACTGAAGCAAACTAGATTTTTATGTTCTTAAGTGATGTTTATCAATGCAAAACTTCGTCACAACGAATATTGCAATGTGATTTCCGTGCGTTGATTGTATTCACTTGTTTAAAGAAATAGCCTCTTGAACTGATTAAGTTAGGTGTTTTAGTAGATGTACCCTCAGAGAAAGCCGCATCACTCTCCTGGCCGAAGCCCATAGATCCATCTGACAACCACAATGCCTTCTCAGACAACAGGAACATCTGTGTGTTCAGACTGAACTCCACAGCCACAGGGTCACTCACCTCGAAAGTAAAGACAATAATACTTCTTTAGACGAGCTTGGTTTAACTGATCAAATATTTCATAAATACATATTGCATTTTGATATTCAAGCAACTGATTAATTCAGCAAATCTTATTTTATATTATTTATAACACACACACACACACACTGGAATCTGCGTTTTTCCAATTTAATAAACAGTTTTCCTATTACAAATTCTATCAATAACAAGCAGAATGAACATCTGAAACGAAAAGCTAACTAAAATTTGAGAATTTATTTCACTTCTGCTTTATTGACAGAATATTTCTTTAGTATACCTGCTGAAAGCGGATATCAAGATGAAAAGTAACGGGCTCTCTAGGGTTGCAGACTGGAGGAAAGGTGTACTCCACATTCAGCGCCGCTGTACAGGGAATCAGCTTCACTGTGTATGTGCCTGAATAATCACGAACCTGCAGGTCACGAAAAAACAGGATTCATGCAAGCTAGTCTTTTGTTTTAGAACCCAGATTTTACATTGGTCATCAAGTGGCGACTCAACACTGCCAGAACTGTTTATCACAAAAAGTAAACAGAAATGTTCTTAAAACCACAAAGTGGGGAAAGAGAGATCAACTCACAGCAAAGTCTGAGATGAACATCCATTGCTGAACCGGCTGGCTGTAGGTAGGCTCAGTCCTAACCAGAGTGAGGTTAAAGGTCAAGCCTGGGTGGTATGCACTCAATACTATGGTCTTCACAGAGGATGCTGGGTAATCAGGGAAGATAGCAAGATAGCAAGTTAATTTAATCAAATCAAAGCAAAACAAATGTTTTATTTATTATTATTTATGACTATTATTTAGCAAGCCAGTATCTACCTAAATCAGTGATTAAAAATAAAAAGTTTTGCAATTCCAGGTAATTTACTATAGAAATATGATTATTTTATTTTTACCTGTTATAGTAATACCTATAGTGCAATCTCCATAAAAATTGCCATGCTTCTTTAGAACCGCATGCTGAATGTGATCACCTAGTCTCATGAAGTTTTGAGTTTTAGTTTAGGATTTTTAGGCTTTTAGGTATATTTGGCCAGGCCCTTTTCTAAATGACCTTGTTACATCTATCCAAAGTGTAAAGACAAATCTTTTTTGATAATTATTGACTTTGAGAGTCCAGAGAATTGTACATTGCAGTGGGCTTTTGAGTGAAAAACCTAGGACTAGTTCGCAACAATAGTTTTTTTTTCAATATATATATTCTCAAATATTTAATGAACGATTTGATTGACAGCAATTGCACAGTTGTTCAGAATGAGGAGATCTATCATATGATATGAATACCATGTGTATGTGTGAAATGTTGCGCAATATAACATTTTCACCCTCCAGAGAATTTGTTTGGTTCAGATCGGGCAAAATACCTAGGACTAGATCGCAAAAGTAGGTTTTTCAAAAAAATCCAAAATAGCTGAACACTTCACCTAAATTTAGCATTTTTTGTTCATCATGACCCATGGATTCCAATTATATGAGACACTTAAGTCTGTGACAAGTGGTTTAGTTGCAATTTTGTAATTTTGATAGCTGTAGCGCCTCCATCAGGTCGATCAGGGCACGTTTTGGTTGCGTTGCAAACTGGGGGACTACCATCCCTCAAAAGTTTAGGTCTCTACGCCTTACGGTTTGGTCTGCCCGACCACTTTTAGGTCAGAATACTGATCTTTGAAAATTTTAATTACAACAGGGTTTCAGCACTACGTACTTAAACCCCTAATTAATAACAATGGCTATAATTCATAAGATTTCATAGATGCCAAAACTTACCATAATGTACCGCTACAAACAACCCCCTGAAGCGAGCTTCTGTGCGGAAGTTCACCACAAGCCTTCCCTGCTCATTAATCCTCATGCTGGTTGGATATAAAGCTCCTGCAGAGAAAATTTGATTATCTTTTCATTATAAATATTGTATGATTTCCCACTAATCTTACTACATGTGACTTTTGTATTCCAAGAATATGGGAATATGGCAGAGATGTACTCTCCATTTCCATGACAGTCAAATATAAAAGAAAAATGACAAATTGTACAGATAACACAAATGTATTGAAAACAGAATTTTATATTCATAGAAAAGGCACAAAATTGCCCTGTTTTTAACTCTTCCTAAACATTTATTATAGAAGGGGAATTAGAATGGAAAAATAGAGAAATTCTGGCCAATTTAAAATTAACAATGAAAAATTAGTGGAAAAAATTATTAAAACATTTATTATATTTCGTTGATGTTAGTAAAAATGTAAGTGTTTGTTGTTTATGTTAATTCACAATGTGTTCATGTTAACAAATACAAGTTTTGATTTTAAAACTGCATTAGTAAAAGTAGAAATTATCGTAACTAATATTAACAAATGCTGTAGAACAATTTCTTATTATTAATTCATGTTAACTTATGTAGCTAACTAATTCTAAAGTGTTACCTTTAAAGCTATCAAAATATGTCCTATAAAGCAAGAAATACTTTTTTTTATTATAATATTTTTCTCATCCTATGGGACATAAAAGTTCTCCTATTTAATTTCCCCAATTTAAGTTTTTAATGGAACATTCTTTATGGAGATTTTCTCAAATTCATGACTTGCCTTGCAGTTCTGCCTGAGGGGGGCTGCAGACACCATCCCTCCACAGGATGGCAGTGTCATACACAAAGGTGAGCCGCAGTTCAGAATGCAGGTCGAAGTGTTGCCAGCCTCCTGCTCCCACAGGGGAATGAAACACGTATGAGACGTGGAGAGGAACTCGCAGGGTCACGTATGACTGCACCAGGTTCAGCACCTTTCAAAAACACAGTCAAATGATACTGAAGATGAACAGCTACAAATACTGCAACAAGACTTTTTAAAATTCTCCACTAGAGGTTGCTATTAATAAGCACTGGCTGTTTGACAAAGTAAATTTCATCAATAAGCCAAGATGCATTTTGTCAGAGGAATAGATTAGTTGTCTCAAAGCATAATCTGCTTTGATTGAAAGAAACATTTGGTAATTTACATAGTCAATTATAATCAAAATACCAGGATATAAAAATGTGCTCCTCGTTAATGAGGCTGGTCCGAACACCTGCTGGACTGGGTTTAATCAAGACGAGAAAAATCCCCATGAATATTGTCAAATTCCCATCCTGAGGGAGAGAAGATCCAGGCTTTTCATATTCACCCGGCTCCGTTCGATATCCTCAGCAGCATCCGAGCACATCTTTTAGATGCGTTTTGAATTCATGTCTCGTTTTACGGAGCTATTGCAGACTTTAAGGCTTATTTTTGTAATAACATAGCTCATTCAGACATTTAGAGACTGGATTAGAGGGGAGAGCCATTTAAACATGAGCTCAAATTCTGAAATGAAATGAAATGAATAAAGAAGCCCAATGGGTTACAGTGAAGTCAATCTCCTCTTCTACTGAGAACTATGAAGAATGTGGCAGAATTAAAACCCGAAAACAGTTACGGCTGTGCTGTGCATAATAGATGAAAACAAACAAATCAAAAAAGCCTAAAAGAAGAAACCTTCCTATATTTAAATATACTAGTTTTCACTCTTATACATAGTTTATAGTATAACATATGAATGGTACCAAAACACATACAGTGAAGCCAGGAAATTAAATTATGAGAGAAAAAAAAAAATCAAATTTGGCCCACTTTTACAATGCAAGTTTTGCTGTGATCTGGCTATAGTGGTGTAAATGCATCAACAGGAGTGAGGATATGTAAACAGATGAATGAGGAATAAGAATATCTATTGTCTTCTCAACCCTAGAAGTCTTTTAAATGCATTATTTTAGCTCTAGGACTAGAAAAGTTGCATGTGATGAACCACTAATCAGTAGAATGCAGAGGATTCTAAAAATGGTTATGACATCTCACCTGTCCATCTGTTCTGATCGTTCCTCCGCAGTCTGTGAGCAGCTCAGACATGTCATAATAACTCACAAACTCCCATTGACAGGCCTTCAAGTTCAGGTTCCTGTAGAAGCGTAGAGTGCTCTGGCCTCTGAGGACGGGGCTGTACTGATAAGGCAGAGTCTCTCTGACACTCTCTATATTCCGGGTGGCCTTGGTTAGAAAGCCATGTCGTGTGGACACCTCATTAAAGTCCAGCAGATTGGAGCACCTGTGGTTTCCCACGCGAGTGCCATCGGGGCTCAGAGTCAGCTCAAAACCGGACAGCGCATGAGTGGAGACCACAGGGAGCATGCCTGGACCACACCGCACAGGAAATACATGACAATTTACAAACTCAAATCACTTTCATAATATTGCCTTGGTTAAGAAGAATGTCATACTAATAATACTAATAATAAGACAAATAAAATACAATAATTAAATGTGAACCTGAAAAAAAAAATATGAATCTCCTGAGGTTTAGAAGCATAACCTTATAATATTTAAATATATAGTTCGCCCCAAAATGACAATTTCTCATTATTTGCTCACTGTGTTCCTTTAAGTTATTATTTACTTTAAACACAAAAAGGAGATATTTTGAAGAATGTGCATGCTTCTCTTTTCTAACAACATATCAGCAATCAAAACAACTTAAAAATACCATAGAAGTAATTAGTACAACTTTTATGCACTTTGATCTTTTTCTTACACAAAGCTACCATATGGTTTTAGATTTGAAATATAGTGTATATTTATTGTAGTTATATGGATGACTTTTATAGTGTTGTTTTTTGGACAAAATCTAAAACACAACACTATAAATGGACATTTTATAGCTTTCCATTCTTGGACAAATCAAAAGTGTATCTTTGTATGTTCACAGAAGAAATTAAGTCATACGGGTTTGGAACAACATG
This sequence comes from Carassius carassius, assembly GCF_963082965.1. NCBI lineage: Eukaryota > Metazoa > Chordata > Actinopteri > Cypriniformes > Cyprinidae > Carassius > Carassius carassius. Next base: position 10,838,547 of record NC_081803.1, on the reverse strand, counting down.
AGGGTGAGTAAATGACTTTAGTATATTCATTTTTATCTGGAATAATTGTTAAAATGCTAATTTTTCGGCGTGTCACTGTATTGTAGGAAAGCTATGGAAAAGTACAGTTACAAGCAAACAGCTTTTGATAAGTTAGGAAGGTAAATTTAATTCAACCATATTTAGTCAAATGGTATAGATTTCTTGTATGAAACATACTTTAAAATACTTTTCACCCTTTTATTATTTTCTTCCCAGACATCATTTTGATGGAAAATGTTGTTGGCAAATGTGTGACATGACACTTCATGTTTATGCATCATTCAGACTTTGATTTAGGAATTTTGAAGAGAGCTGTAATATTTAGTTTTGACAACAGACACATCCAGCAAGAATGCCAGCATTTTCCCCAAGGGATATGTGAGAGGGGTTTGTCTCAGAGGGGCTGAACTAAGCAAACAACCTGGCAGCCAGAGGGGAAATAATTCTCTCACCATCTATGTGGGGCATGGTGACAGCGAGCTTGATGAGATTGGCATATTCAGGTTCTTCGGCACCTGTATAACGCAGTTTGGCAGAAAAGGGCTCAGCACCTACTGTGCCCAATTTACGTGGCTGGCACATCCCTGCCCAGGAACATCAAAGACATGTTACATTACTTGAAGCATATTCCCACCTACTGACAGTCTAATTCCACATTGCAAATGGTGTATTATAACCAGCAGCTCAGCAAAAGCATAATGTCTTTGGTGCCGATATACAAAGCAAAGCATTTTTATATGATCCCTCTTAATGCAATGGTTTTGGGCTCACCTTCCTCCATGCTAATAGACACAATTGGGCTGCTCAGCTCCAACCCCTCATCCCCATTAGAGTTCACGGCACGGGCCGCGCACTGCACTCTAGAACCCGCTTGGAAGTAAATGGAGTCTAGGGTGATCATCTTGGAGGAAGTAAAGAAGGTTTCAAAGTCTGCCTCTCTCAAGGGGCTGGTGACACCATTCGGACCACTAGGGGCGCCAATGAGCCATCGGTAACGAGTCAGTGTGTCGTTGATTCGTTCGCTAATGCAGATGGAGCCTGTTTTGTCATAGTCGGGATATTTGTGATTGCAAGCCTGGATAAGTCAGAGAAATAAACAAGCAAAAGAAAGAAAATGAAAACATGAAAATGAAAATTAATGACAATGAAAACACTACATCTTAAAATACAAAATACTATTCTATAAAAAAAAAAGGAAATACAACAAAGTATGCATTCAATTAATCAAAAATAATATTACAGAATATTCATGTTTCAAATAAATGCTATTATTTCAAACTTGCATCAAGGTTTCCGCAAAAATAAAATATTTATAATAAGAAAAAGTGTTTTTTTTGGGTACCAAATTAGCATATTAATAAATCAGCACAATGATTTCTGAAGGATCTTGTGACACTGAATACTGGAGTAATGGTGGCTGAAAATTCAGCTTTTCCATTACATTAATGAATTACAGTTTAAAGTATATTCAAATGGAATGAAGTGTAATAATATTTCACAATATTACTGTTTTTACAAAAACTTAAAAAAGAAAAAACAAAAAAAGAAAAAAAAAAAACCAAAATATTTACTAAACCCACACTTTATAATAGTAGTAATTTTAATATAATATAATATAATATAATATAATATAATATAATATAATATAATATAATATAATATAATATAATATAATATAATATAATATAATATAATATAATATAATAATATGGTAATCACTGAATACCATGGTACACATCCGGGAAGCACAGTTTTACCATCACTGCTCTGTGGTACCATCACCGTACTTCCACACAACAAACTTCTGTTTAAATATTTATCACAGGAAAAAAACACAGAGGATTTGAAGCATTAAATATTGTTGTTTGTTTCTGTTGCAATCTTTCTTAAGTCCTAATGGTGTAAAAAAAATAGCACAATCATTGAAGCCTATATCGCTACAATTTATATAGCTTAAGATCTGAAAAATCTTTATAATCTTATACTGTTTTACATTCACTTGTATTTCAAGGACCTATTAAAAACAAACACTTAAACTGCATTAATATATGAATGATGCTGGTCCCAAGTAAGTTGAGAACTGTTCTGAGGACCTTCTCACTTTTTCTTCTGACAAGCATACCGTGACGCAGATGATCGGGTATCCAGCGGGTGGGTGGGCATTTGCTTTGGTTCTTCTGACATCATCATAGTGAAGCAGTGACACAACATGAGGCAGTGAAGGGAACGTGACGTCAGTCATACTGTTGGCCTCCTCAATGTACACTATGGCTTTAGTCATCTGCCAATATAAGTGACATAGATTTTCAATTTACATTAACTGTGTATTAAACTCCAGATACAAAGAACATAGCACAGCGAACATTTCTCACCTGGATTTCAGCAACCATATTCTCATCTGGTTTCAGATGGACAGTGAAGGACTCTCTCATCTCTCTTACACCATCAAACAAAACCTCCACTTCCACTACATGTTCAATCTCACCCGCTTTAAAATCAACATCTGCGCACACACACACACAAAATATATGATTGCATCCATTAAAATAAATCACGTCTGACGTTTCTTCTCCTAAATGCTTCCTAACCTGATTGCATTTGTCATTTGCATCCTGAACTCTACATAACCTAATGGAAATAAGAAATGCATGCATGTGGAAGCAGCTTGAAGCCATCTGCCAATCTACAAAGGATAAGTAGAATCAGCTTTTTAAAATACAAATGACGCGCTCTGGCCTCCAGAAGCCTCACCGAGGGAGATGGGATGGTAGTCTTCTCCAGATATGGCGGAGCCGTCTTTCGTGTGCACCCTCACCAGGGACACTTTCGAAACGTCTCCTGTCCTGCGGATGGGGATCTTCACTAATGTCATCTGCCCCGACTCTTTTGGCTCACTAACACTGAACTTTATCTCGGCAAACTTGATGATGGGCTCTGAGAGAGGAGGATGAGAAGACATGAGAATTGAGGAGTTTTTGTTCATTAAAGGATTCTTAGCCAAAAGAGAATCTGTTTAGTCAGTTTACTGAAGTTTGACCCAAATTCTAGAAATCTGATCCTAAGTGTCAGGTATTTCTTTTAATATTCATCTAAAGTGTATTTCAATTGAAAACTGCTTTGATGAAAAATGTTGTTTTTGCTTCTTTCTTACTGTCAGTTTTGTCCTTGATCCTGATAAGCGTTTCATTCTGGCTGCCTATGGATGCTCCGTATGGAGAATCGCTCTTCGCACTCCCCAGAACCAGCCTAAGTTCCTCCTCCTCCTCATGAATCGAATCATCCACCAGCTTCAGCACACATGGTTTTTCAGACTCACCTAGGGACCAATACATAGAGACCAAAGTCTGAACGAAAAAAAAAAAAACATTTCAAAATTTTTTCAATGTTCAAAAATTAATTAAAGGGGGACTACAATGGTGTTTCATGTATTCAGAGTTGTTCACAGTGTTTAAAGAGATGGATTCTCATGCTAAACATGGCCAAAGTTGCAAAAAATAATTTAGAAGAATGACTGAGAATTTCTGTGCCGAAAATCTTACTTCGGGGTTGGTACAAGTTTCGGCTGTTTTTTTCGATCTTGGATCTAATGATGTAGACGAGAACGGAAGTCCGTACATGAGCATTTCTGTCGGAAAAGCGCGCCCGCGCACACGTTGGCCAGAGGAGAGCGAGACCGCACACATCAACGTGCTTCAAAATCGTCGGCAGCACTGCGTAGGATTTGTTCGAGAATGCCTTCAAATAAGTGTGTTTTTGGATGTGAGGGAAAGATTACCGTGTTCAGCTTCCCCAAGAACCCAGCGTTACATGAACAGTGGATGCAGTTTGTTTTTCTGGGGCAGGAGTGTATCAAGTGCGTTTGTGTGTTCTGGTCATTTGAGTGACGAGTGTTTTATAAACAAGGCCCAAGTCGACGCTGGATTTGTACATCGTTTGCTATTAAAACATGGAGCGGTCCCTGTGATAAAAGACCCCATTCATGTAAGTACAATTGCATCAGATTTGTGTATTTTGTTTGAAATCAGCACATAAGTGAATATATGTTAATGGAAACAACACGATACATCAGTATTATAGCTCCACTCACGGCACGCCTCCAGGAGTTAGGCTTTTTCCGGAGAGAATCGGAAAGCTGTATTTTTCTTTTACAAATATTATTAAACTAAATACTTTTTGGATATATGAAGGATGCAGTACTACTCTATAGGTAATCAAGATTAACATGAGATTAGTTGAAACTGTGTATTTTATGCACCCTTTAACAAAGCTAAACTGACAACGCCTTACAATTAGGCAAAGCATGACCTCCTTTTTGGACAAATGTTTTTTATCATCACTTCAAGTTTAATTCACTCACCTATTTCTTAGTTTATTTGATTCTTTAGTCATTCAATTATTTGTTCATTAATTTGTATGTCTATTATTTTATTTAGTTCTTTATTTGTTCTTTTGTTTTTCATTCATTAATGCTCATTCATTTCATTCATTAATTGCTTTGTACATTTATTTGTTCCTTCGTGTTAATTTTTTTAATCAGTTCCATCATCCCAAAAGAAAGATTGGACTCTGATCTGCCTAAACGAATGGTCGGTAATTCAAATCCCACTTCTGTGATGGCTACACATCACGGGTAACGCACTGGCATAGTTCCTGCCCAGTGGCAGCTGGTCAACAGGGGGCGCCGCCCCCCTCAAGTTGGCCGACTTCAACATGTTAAAAGTAAGTTAAATATATATTGCAAAATGATCACGAAACTGCATTATTTAGTAATGCTATTCGACTGGTAGTCATGTTAGCACCTATTAAAAAAAAAAATAAAATAAAAACTTTATTTAGTTTGTTGTGTGTGTGTGTGAGGAGCTGAACAAATGGGTGTCTATTAGGTCCGTAAACTTTTGAAAAGCATGTGACTTGAGGCTGAACTCTAATTGGCTTTGTTTCAGATTGACCCTCCCACTTTTTAGATTTTAGCAAATCAGTATTTTTATTTATTTTGGCCTTATGTGATTGGATATCTCTTCCGAGATGAAAGTAAATTCGATTTTATCTTTACAAAACATCCTTTCACAAGACATTTAAATGAAGAAAAAAATAATAATAAAAAATGTTTATATATATATATATATATATTGTATATACGTACACATACATACACTACTACAATTCAATCTATTGAACAATTTTCAGTCTTTAAACTGAGATTTGATATCCTGTGGCTCCCTCGTGTTGACAACATTGGTATTATGGCCTTCATCTCTGAATCACATTAATATAAATGCTGATATATTTTTTTAATGATAACACATTTAATGATTACTTTACTAACAATATACCCACATTAATCTCAAATTCACAGATCCGTGGGATCTTATTTCATGCTTTAACAGTTGAATTTTTAACTTTCATTTTCATAGCTAAGCAGTTATGATACATTAATATGTCACTTTTAAAATGGTATTTAACAATTGCATTCAATCCTGCTGCCTGCATTGACAGTGTGATTACATTTGTTCGTTTCAAATTTATCTTTTACACTGTACAACAGTACAACCCCAATCTTTTTTGTGTTCCCTTCATTTTACTGATGATTGCTTCTCTAATCTCGGGGATTCACAAACTTTGCTCTTGAAAGATGGCTCAGTACCCAGTTTTCTTTGGACCAGGTGGTTCCACTGAATCACAACCTGTAAGTATGATAAATAATAGATGTTTATATTTTCTATTACAGAACTATGGTAATGGGTGTAACATTTCCGACACGTGCTGTACGAGGTAGCTGTAGCAGGCTCATGGAAAGGACGGAGACTGAATCTTACAACTGCTTCAAACAAATCATTGGAAAATGAAGTGATATTAAATGCAAATTTTAAGAAAAAAAATATTTTGACATCGCATGAATTTAAACCTATTGTAGGAGACTATTAGGAACTGTAAAAATGTCATAATAGGGGCATTTAATTCATGTGTTCATTCGTTTATTAATTCATGCATTCCTTCATTCATTAGTTTGTTCATTTGTTAATTGGTTCATTATTTGTTTGTTCATTCATTCATTAATCCGTTCATTGGTGGCTTATTCAATCATTCATCAATTAATTTGTTCATTATTCCTTTTGTTTGTTTATTAATTTATTTGTTCGTTGCTCATTTGTTCATTCAATTATTTCATTTGTTTCATCATTCATTTGTTTGTTTGTTTATTCATTTAGTTGTCCTTCCCTCCATTCCGCTTCCCATCTTATGTAAAAGGTTATTTACCAGGCAAGAAAGTTAGGATGGAAGTGTCAGTGTTGGGTCTCTCATCAAAGTCGGACACCACCTGTGCAGAGCCCTGTCTGGTGTAGCAACGTACAGTGGACTTGTGTCTGATGTCTCCGCTGCGGTGCACCATTGCAGTGATGTGACCTTCACTCTCCTCTGCAGTCATCACAGCCTGTTTAAACTGCACTTTTGGCACTGAAGAAAGAGAACAAACAAATCCAGATGCTCTGATATAACAGTCCTCCACATATTAGACAAAAACTAGTAATAATTGGGTCATTCATTCTGTGGGAGACAGACAAGTCTATGAAACTGTATAGTCATGTGTATGTGTCACAGACACAATTTTTTAAGAATTATTTTTTCAAAAATACTCACAGTCTGAAATGGAGTCATTGATTAAGATTGTGACTTTTGCTGGCTCTCCCAGAATGCCACTGGAAGGCATCCGGAGAATAAGCTCAAATCTCTCTGTTCCTTCCAGAACAGGCTGGCCTTGGTCATCCAGGATGGTAACCCAGACCGTCTGCATGCTCACACCCGGTGCAAACTCCAAGTTTCTGCTGATTCCCACATAGTCCACCCCCGCTAGCAAATGAACACACAGAAAAAAGGCTCAGAGAGAGGTCAGACGATATTTAACGGCAGAAGCACAGGATCCTCACTTTCGATTAATCTTTTCATCAGAGAGACTGCTGTTATGGCTTTTTTTTTTTAAGGGATCGATGCACAGTACAGAGTTTACAGCTTAAGTTTAGGTTGACTGCACAGAGGACACAGATGAACAGATTTTTTTTCTGCTTTGCTGAGAGCTCCAAACTGCATTTTTGATGCCTGACATAACTTGTTCAAGGACCTAGTCATAATATTCAATAATGCTAGCTGATAACTCTCACATTAACGAAATACCTTCCAAAAAAATACAAAATACCAAAAAAACAACAACTGGAGATAAAGGACCTTAAAAGAAGAGGACTTAATTTTTTTTTTTTTTTACAAATTTGTAGCATTTACATTTTCTAAAAATTCAAGGTCAGGTTTCATTTCATTTCATTCATTTTTTAATTAAAATTAATTCTACATCATTGACTTTTATATGTAAATGAACATATAATTTAAATTTGTATAAAATGAGTAACAATGCTGGTTGACGATGGGGAAAAACAATGGATTACTATCCATATGGTATCACACACCTTCAGCAGAAACAGGATCTGTTTTGCAGGATCTCACGGTGACCGTAGCTTTTTTAGAAAGATCTGTCCCTGTCCTCCACACATGTACTTCAACGTGGCCGTCGCTCTCATCGGCATGATACTCCTGGTTGCTGAAATAGAACACAGGAGCTGTGGGGGAAAATAAGCCAAAAGGTAAACATAAACTTCCATTAATAATGAATTTGAATTAATTGGTCATTCATAATCACTGAATACGAATTTTGAAAAAAGCATTCGAATTCAACTTTAAAAAAGTTGTATTCATTACAGAATGTTAATGATTTGACCTTTAAGATTTTGTTAATTTAAGTGATATTTTTAGATATATATTCCATAACCACAGAAACCCTGTTGATTGCAATTATTGAAATTATAATACATGTACCAACCCTCAAAATCAACCTTCCTCCTCTTCCGTTCTGTGGCATACAAGAACACCTTATTATTTACAATTAATTGTAAAAGTGGAGAAAAACCCTTGAATAAATCATGTACTGAATAGTAAATCAACCTCCTACCATGTAATAAAAATTGTGTGACAGTTAAAACCAGCTCTATTTCATAACCAGCAGCTTCACCATCTCAACACCACTGTTCAGTTTGCTGACTAAACAGTGGATGCCGGTTTACAAGATAACACACTGACACCTTGTATAGAAGTTTGTGTTTTTCTCACCCGCGGTGTCTAAGAGCAGAGGTCCCCGGGAGAGGATTCAACAGCTGCCATCTCACATTTTCTACAGGAAGCCAATTACAAAGAAATGCCTGTAACCTGTCTGTAACCTCTCTTTTGAGAACACTCTCCAAATATAAGATCAGGTCACACATTGCAGGGTTTAATATGAATAGATTTATCTTCATTAAGCATAAAAAGAATTAATACCAATAATCCTTACCCTGAATTAAGATTTTGTGGATGTTTCTGTATGTCTGTGAAAACTAACAGTCCCAAGAACTTTTATTCTGGAGCTACGGCTGTCACAGTGTCTGGGTTGTGTCCTTGGGTTTCCACTAGATGTCCCCCTTTCTCACGGTGTCTGTCACCTTATCACTTCCTGTTCCCTTATTTGGTCACCTTCCTCCTTGTTGAGTAATTGATTGTTCCCCACCTGTCTCCGGTTCCCTCATTATCCTTCTGTGTATTTATACCCGGTCTGTCTGAGTCTGTGTTACGGAGTCCTTGTTTAATGTTGATGTTATTCATGTCCGTCATCTTGCCTTGCCTTGCCTTCGTGTTTTGTTTATGTTTGGATTTGTTGGATATCGACCCCTGCCTGGACTGTTTATTCTTTGGATTGCCCCTTTAATAAATACATACCCGCAATTGGTTCTCTCTCCTGTGTGTTCTGTAACACCGATCGTGACAACGGCCTCTTAAAAATCGTTTTCATAACTGAAAAAAAACTGCAATAAAATATAAATATTAAATGAAGAGCTTTATTGAAAATTAGAAATGTGACTTGGTAACTAAAATTACTGAAATAATAAAAATAACTGAAATGAAAATTAATGCAAAACTTTGGAAGCTTGTTTCCGCTACCAAATAAAAACAAAAAAGGTAACTGCGTCTTTTTAAACACTCAGAATTGCGTGTATAAACTTGCAATTGGCTTTTTTCTCAGAATTGCAAGTTATACAGTCACAATTGCATTTTATAAAGTCAAAACTGTAATATAAACTCAAAATTTTTACTTTTTTCCTCAGGATAGTGAGTTTATATCTTGCAGTTCTGACTTAAAGGGTTAGTTCACCCAAAAATCTAAATTATGTCATTAATAACTCACCCTCATGTCGTTCCAAACCCGTAAAACCTCCATTTATTTTTAGAACACAGTTTAAGATATTTTAGATTTAGTCCGAGAGCTCTTAGTCCCTCCATTGAAGCTTTGTGTACGGTCTACTGTCCATGTCAAGAAAGATAATAAAAACATCTTCAAAGTAGTCCATGTGTAGTTCAGCTCTCGGACTAAATCTAAAATATCTTAAACTGTGTTCTGAAGATAAATGGAGGTTTTACGGGTTTGGAACAACATGAGGGTGAGTTATTAATGACATAATTTAGATTTTTGGGTGAACTATCCCTTTATTAACAAGCAACTGCAAGTATTGTGAGATAAAAACTTGCAATTGTAAGAAAATAGCCAGTCTTTTTTCCCTTCCAAATTGAACTTTCAAAACTAGGAAGTATGAAAAAAAATATATAAAAAAAAATAAAAGCCCGGATTGCAAGGAAAAAAGTCAGAATGGCCAGTTTATATCATGTAATTCAGAGATACATTTTCATGATTATCTTTTTTTATTTAGTGGCGAAACAGAGCTAAACAGAAATATAAATAAACTAAACACGAATATAAACAAAAATAACAAAAGCAATAAAACTACAATTAAACTGACTGAAAATATAACTTAAAATATCAAAATAATAGCTAAAATCTTAGTGCTTGAAATTTGTAAACACTGACATTAATACCATTTCTTGTACTTGCTCATGAAAAAGGTGATAAGTATTGCGAATGATTTCAAGGGTGTTGCTATTTGGTTACTAAGGAATTCTGAGCGTCTGTTGCCATGTTGTTGCTAGATGAACTGGCCCAGGTCTCTGAAGTATTCTCGTTCCTGGCTACAGCCTTTTTTTGTAAGCATAAACATTGTAATAAAATTGTTTTAAAATGATTCAATTGCTGAAAATGAGGGGAAGCATAAAAAAGAATTAGTGTGTTAAAATATTCACAGTCACATGCAATGAAGGGTGAAGCTGAAGTTTAAAGCCCCTCAGGGTAAAATCTCAAGCTGTATTATGTTTTGATGCACAGGCAGAAGCTTCAAGCAAGCCTATTTCAGGACTTATCACAGCATACATGAACTGTGCTGAATCATCCGAGCGTTATCATACTCAGCAGGGCTAATGAGGGATGATTCATGCACAAAGCAGATGAATGATGGCATCTGCAGCACAGAGAGCAAACTTGCACAAGATTCAGTTTTATGAAGAAGATACAATTAGACAATGCTCCAAATTATCAGGTCCATATGGATATAGACACACGGGGAACATTCATATCCAGATGTCCAATCAAAGAATTTATTAGAGGGGTACATTAACATCTATCCCGAGATATCCTGTTCCAACCAAAATCTCAGCATGTCACGTCTATTTCCGGGAGCCTGTTCTCGGGCACGAGTCTGTCAGAGCTTTTTAAAGCTTCAAGTGACTGAGAAAAAGTCTGTGTGTTCTCCGATTCTGGAAACTCATGTTTGAACTCGCTAGCGTGTCTGTCGGTAGCATGGAGTACGGATGGGTTTATGCAGTTCTGACAGCTTTGTGAAACATCTTTCAGAAAACTAAGTAGGAAAAGGAGATGGGAAGCATTGAGATTTGTGGTGTTTAGTTGTATCTGTCAAAAACTGAAGCTATTTTTACACTTCAAGGGAAAATAAGATTAGAAATTACAGGGAACTGATTTTCAAAAGAGACATCAAAAAGGTGCTTTTGGCATGTAGAATCATATTAAGCATAGCTGAACTGTGGGATTTGTAGTGAAACCAATACAAGAAAATCATGAGATGCTCCTCATTACTGAGGTTAGATCAATAGATTCAGTTTCTGAAATTAAACGAACATTTGTTGTGAGAAAATAATAGCCCTTATTTCTTCTAAATAACAGCTACTAAATAAAAACATTTAGAAACTAACCATAACTACCATGGTGATGAGTAAAAAAGAAAAAAGAACACAATATAATTGGACTATTTTACCATAATTAATAAGTGTATATATATATATATATATATCCACATTTTCTTTTTTTTTTATTAATTCTCTTTTGAAATATTTCTGTTTTTGCATGAAACCTCCTTTTTAATTATTTAAAACCGCTCATTGTTTTTATCTGGAGAAACACTGCTCTATTCAATTATTTATATAAAACACTTTTGAAAGAAGTCTCCTCTATTTGTTTGGTCAAAATAAGTATGTGACGAGTGGGGCGGGGCCGAGGGACATGGGAGCGAGGCCGGGGGAGTGATTGGAGATGAACTGCACCTGTTCGACCCACCGGTCTCGAGGCCCATGGAGGAGATGGAAGGATATAAAACTGGAGCGACGACAGTGAAGGACGAGAGAGGACCAGGCCTGGGCTTTTAGTTGTGTTTTGGTTTTATTTTATGCGCACCAGTCGTCCGTGAGGGGCTGGTGCGCTGTTTTGTGTTTATTTTGTTTTATTAAAATGTTGTTGATTGTCCGCCGGTTCCCGCCTCCTTCTTCCGGATGAATATGAAGGTTGATATCGTTACAGTGGTGCCGAAGCCCGGGAGAAGGAGGGACGCGCTGCTGAAGATCCCTCGCCGCTGTGGTGAATCCGCGGTGCCATCGAGCTGGCGAGGAGTGTGCCGCCATGGACGCTCGAGGCGGTGGACTGGAGCGAGTTGCCGGGGACGGGCGAGCTCGCTACCGGCCGCCCACGATGTGGAGAGACGGCTGCCGTCCGTGAGGGAGCGGAGGAGTCGGCGCCGTTCGCCAGGTGGCCGGAGCCTGCTGCCTCCGCCGGAACGGGGAGGAGCAGGGAACGGGGGACTCCTGCCGGCTGCCCAAAACCGGAGGAGCCGTCGCCGTCCACCGGGCGGCGGAGGAGTGTCGTGCCGTCCGCCGAGGGCCGTCCAGTGCCACCGCCAGGCACCGCGGAGGAGATCACCCAGCTGGTGGAGGGCCGAGCAGCGGTGCGTCTGGGAACCGGAATTTTTTTTTTTTTTTTTTTTCCTCTCTCCCCTCTCTCGTCTCTGTCGCTCCTCCTTCCATCTCCTTTTCTCTCGCCTCGCCTGTCCTACCCCCAGGTTCCCGCAGGTCCCCGGGAGCGGCCCCCCCGGAGGGAGGGGGGGGGGGAGTAGAGCGCAGTCTCGGGAGATATATACAGTCTTGTACGTATTCTCCACCTTCACCTAGGGCTACACTGGCATACAAACAATGCTAAGCAGGAAGCATCATTTCTGAAGGATCATGTGACACTAAAGACTACCATCACAAGAGTAATTTTGAAATGCATTAAAATAGCAAGCAGTTGTTTTCAATTATTTTATTACTTGCACTGCATCTTGAACAAATAAATACATAGACTTTAGACTTTCAAAAGTTTCCTGTCAGATGGTAATAGACAACTATTTTGTTTTATATTATATATATATTATATTGTGACAAAAGACAGTAAACACATAGATGTACTGTAGATGAGCAAATGCTCCTTTTTTACTGGGATAATATATCTTATGGATAAAAGAACAGCATTTATTTGAAATAGAAATCCTTTGTAACATTATAAATATTTACTGTCACTTTTGAATGCATACTGTCAATTTTTATACATCCTTACTGAAGTATTATATTGTAAAAAAAAACAAAACAAAAAAATCACATACAATGGAAATTCTACAAACATTTTCTTCTGTTTTACAGTGTTTCAAGGATAACCTTTGCCAAAGACCACTGGCATCTTTGAATTAATTTTCCTAAGCAAATATATTATTATAGTAAAATCAATTTCAGTAACTCTACCGCTAAATGACACAAAAGCCTGGTTATGTCTGAATAGTTTCCACTAGTTTTTGTTGTACTCTTTATCTCTGCAGCAGAGTATCTCTTCAGTTTTAATCTACAGTGTGCTCAGTCGCTGCCAGCCAAACAACACTGAGCTTGGCATCCGGATCATGTTTGTTTTGATGCAGTTCATTAGCTCTCAGAAAGAGACAGCAGTATGGAGTGTACCTTCCTGACTCAGTCCACCACACGGCTCAACCAACAGACTATTTTGAAAACAGCTAAACTACCATCACGATACAGAAAAACATATAGGTTTTTGCTAGTTACTCTCCAATGCTGTTTCACTCATACAGAGGCAGCTGCAAACCCGTTCTCATGTTTAGCACACAACTGAGAGTGAGTAATTGAGTTTCAGACTGAAGTATTAGCTGTTTTTAGCTTATATCCTTGCTCGTTGAGATCTTTCATGCATTGCCTGAGGGAGTCAACTTTTGTCTGTTTACCTCCTACCTCACATACACACACAGATGCGAACACACACACACACACACACACACACACACGCTTACAGTATTTTTCTCGTGTCTGATCATTTGGGGGAGGTGTTGTGTTTTACTTTGTGGAAGTGATGTTTATCTCTCCATCTGCAGTTAACCACTCAACAGAAACTGCTTAAATTTCACAGACTCGCTTCATTTTGAAACCTTGATAAACAGAAAAATAAAAGCAGAATTTATACACAACCTACTTGAGCAGCCCAACTAGGGCCACCAGATCAATAATTCATATGTATGTATGTGCTAGTGTGTGTGTACAAGACAGAAATAGAGAAACAGAGGAGAACGGGATGATACAGATTTTGGAGGTATGCACCATTTCATTTTTATTATTCATAGTGTGTAGAAAAACAACTCTTCACACACATACACGCTATTTTTCAGCATCTCATTCAAGTGGCGCATTTTTTACATTTAAATTCAACCTTTAAAAGCACGTCAATTCCAAAAAAAATTGAAGTTAGCATAATACTAAGCTAATGGCGCAATGCTCCACCATGCAAATTAAATACAAATTGTGCACATAATCACTACCGTTCAAAATATTATTACAATTTCAAAAGCACCATTTCCATTTTTAATATATTGTAAAATGAAAAGTGTTCCTTTGATGGTAAAGCCAAATTTTAAGCTTCATTACTCCAGTCTTCAGTGTCACAAGATCCTTCAGAAATCATTGTAATATGCTGATTTGCTGCTTAAGAAAGATTTCCTTTTATTATCTGTTCATAAGAAGTGGAAATGTGGATTTTTTTTTTCAGGAATCTTGAATGAATATAAAGTTTTAAAGAACACAATTTATTTGAAATCAAAATCTTTTGTAACATTACAGACATCTTGTCATTTTTTTTAGCAATTTAATGCATCCTTGCTGAATGAAAGTTTTAGTGTAGTGTATACTATTGCAAGTAAAATAGTCGTTTTTTTCTGTTAAATTACTATTGTTATTGATATTTCATTCCATAATAAAATGGAAGTACATAAATCAAAATGTTGGTCATCCTAGTCTACCATTTTGGGTGATTTGAGTTAGTTCACAAGCAATGCAATGAAATGCAAAAAACAAAACAAAAAATACATATGACTGCCTTAGAATTGCTTCCTATCTTTTGGTGCTGTAATAATAATATATATTGCTTATGATGCCTTAAAGTTGTATACACATGTATACATCCGAGTTAGTTCTGGCTGCAGATAAAGTTTTAATAGTTGGTGATTTTAATATCCATGTTGATAATGAAAACGATGCATTGGGATCAGCATTAATAGACATTCTGAACTCTATTGGTGTTAGACAACACGTTTCAGGACCTACTCATTGTCGAAATCATACTCTAGATTTAATACTGTCACATGGAATTGATGTTGATGGTGTTGAAATTATTCAGCCAAGTGATGATATCTCAGATCATTATTTAGTTCTTTGCAAAATTCATATAGCCAAAATTGTAAATTCTACTTCTTGTTACAAGTATGGAAGAACCATCACTTCTAACACAAAAGACTGCTTTTTAAGTTATCTTCCTGATGTATCCAAATTCCTTAGCATATCCAAAACCTCAGAACAACTTGATGATGTAACAGAAACTATGGACTCTCTCTTTTCTAGCACTTTAAATAAAGTTGCTCCTTTACGCTTAAGGAAGGTTAAGGAAAACAGTTTGACACCATGGTATAATGAGCATACTCGCACCCTAAAGAGAGCAGCCCGAAAAATGGAGCGCAGCTGGAGGAAAACAAAACTAGAGGTATTTCGTATTGCTTGGCGGGAAAGTAACATATCCTACAGAAAAGCATTAAAAACTGCTAGATCCGATTACTTTTCTTCTCTTTTAGAAGAAAACAAACATAACCCAAGGTATTTATTCAATACAGTGGCTAAATTAATGAAAAATAAAGCCTCAACAAGTGTTGACATTTCCCAACACCACAGCAGTAATGACTTTATGAACTACTTTACTTCTAAAATCGATACTATTAGAGATAAAATTGCAACCATTCAGCCGTCAGCTACAGTATCACATCAGACAGTGCACTATAGACCCCCTGAGGAACAGTTCCACTCATTCTCTACCATAGGAGAGGAAGAATTGTATAAACTTGTTAAATCATCTAAACCAACAACATGTATGTTAGACCCTATACCATCTAAGCTCCTGAAAGAGGTGCTTCCAGAAGTCATAGATCCTCTTCTGACTATTATTAATTCCTCATTGTCATTAGGACATGTCCCCAAAACCTTCAAACTGGCTGTTATTAAGCCTCTCATCAAAAAACCACAACTTGACCCCAAAGAACTAGTTAATTATAGACCAATCTCGAATCTCCCTTTTCTGTCCAAGATACTAGAAAAGGTGGTATCCACACAATTATATTCCTTCTTAGAGAAAAATGGTATATGTGAGGATTTCCAGTCAGGATTTAGACCGTATCATAGTACTGAGACTGCTCTTCTTAGAGTTACAAATGATCTGCTCTTATCATCTGATCGTGGGTGTATCTCTCTATTAGTTTTATTGGATCTTAGTGCTGCGTTTGACACAATTGACCACAACATTCTTTTGCATAGACTTGAATACTTTGTTGGCATCAGTGGAAGTGCATTAGCATGGTTTAAATCGTACTTATATGACCGCCATCAGTTCGTAGCAGTGAATGAAGATGTATCCTATCGATCACAAGTGCAGTATGGAGTACCTCAAGGCTCAGTACTAGGGCCGCTACTCTTCACGCTTTATATGTTACCCTTGGGAGATATCATCAGGAAACATGGTGTTAGCTTTCACTGTTATGCTGATGATACACAGCTCTATATTTCTTCACAGCCCGGTGAAACACACCAATTTGAAAAACTAATGGATTGCATAGCCGATATAAAAAACTGGATGACGAGTAATTTCTTACTGCTAAATTCTGAAAAAACAGAGGTGTTAATTATAGGACCTAAAAACTCTGCTTGTAATAACCTAGAACACTGTCTAAGACTTGATGGTTGCTCTGTCAATTCTTTGTCATCAGTTAGGAACCTAGGTGTGCTACTTGATCGCAATCTTTCCTTAGAAAGCCACGTTTCTAGCATTTGTAAAACTGCATTTTTCCATCTCAAAAATATATCTAAATTACGGCCTATGCTCTCAATGTCAAATGCAGAAATGTTAATCCATGCATTTATGACCTCAAGGTTAGATTATTGTAATGCTTTATTGGGTGGTTGTTCTGCACGCTTAGTAAACAAACTACAGCTAGTCCAAAATGCAGCAGCAAGAGTTCTTACTAGAACCAGGAAGTATGACCATATTAGCCCGGTCCTGTCAACACTGCACTGGCTCCCTATCAAGCATCGCATAGATTTTAAAATATTGCTTATTACTTATAAAGCCCTGAATGGTTTAGCACCTCAGTATTTGAATGAGCTCCTTTTACATTATAATCCTCTACGTCCGCTACGTTTTAAAAACTCAGGCAATTTGATAATACCTAGAATATCAAAATCAACTGCAGGCGGCAGATCCTTTTCCTATTTGGCGCCCAAACTCTGGAATAACCTACCTAACATTGTTCGGGAGGCAGACACACTCTTGCAGTTTAAATCTAGATTAAAGACCCATCTCTTTAACCTGGCATACACATAACATACTAATATGCTTTTATTATCCAAATCCGTTAAAGGATTTTTAGGCTGCATTAATTAGGTAAACCGGAACTGGAAACACTTCCCATAACAACCTATGTACTTGATACATCATTAGAAGAATGGCATCTACGCTAATATTTGTCTGTTTCTCTCTTGTTCCGAGGTCACCGTGGCCACCAGATCCAGTCTGTGTCCAGATCAGAGGGTCACTGCAGTCACCCGGATCCAGTACGTATCCAGACCAGATGGTGGATCAGCACCTAGAAAGGACCTCTACATCCCTGAAAGACAGCGGAGACCAGGACAACTAGAGCCCCAGATACAGATCCCCTGTAAAGACCTTGTCTCAGAGGAGCACCAGGACAAGACCACAGGAAACAGATGATTCTTCTGCACAATCTGACTTTGCTGCAGCCTGGAATTGAACTACTGGTTTCGTCTGGTCAGAGGAGAACTGGCCCCCCAACTGAGCCTGGTTTCTCCCAAGGTTTTTTTCTCCATTCTGTCACCGATGGAGTTTCGGTTCCTTGCCGCTGTCGCCTCTGGCTTGCTTAGTTGGGGACACTTCATCTACAGCGATATCGTTGACTTGATTGCAAATAAATGCACAGACACTATTTAACTGAACAGAGATGACATAACTGAATCCAATGATGAACTGCCTTTAACTATCATTTTTGCATTATTGACACTGTTTTCCTAATGAATGTTGTTCAGTTGCTTTGACGCAATGTATTTTGTTTAAAGCGCTATATAAATAAAGGTGACATTGACATGTAACTGAACGTTTTTAACTCTCATCTTGAGATAAATCAAGATATAAACAGGCATATATTGTACAGAGGACTGTATCTTTCACAGTTTATGTTTTTGATTAAATTAAAATGTACTACAGTTACACTTATCTTGTAATATTATACTAAGTAAATGATTAAAGCCTTAAGGAAGCTCATATCCTGCATATATATGCTCATTTGAATTTAAGCAGTGTTGCAGGAGGCTGATTGATGTTTAGGTGGTTTTAGCCCAGATTTTCTGATAACGGCTTCAGATAGAGCGCGATACGATCTAATACCCTTAGGATATTGTACCATAGACAAGAGGATTGCCCCAGAAAAAACCTCAGTAGACAGGTGTACTGCGTATGTGTGTGTGTGTGTGTGTGTGTGAGAGAGAGAGAGAGAGAAAGAGTGGCTTTAAAAGGAAGAAAGACGGGCCAAAACAAAGCACCAACAACACCCTCTAATTACACAGTCTCTCACTTAAACACACTCACACAAACACACATACTATTTATGCTTTAATAAACACTATTTGTCAGATATACCGAGTGCAGCACACTCAGTTGAACTTAACTTGATAAAAGCTTTCACCTTCGTGTCACATGAAAATTACCACTAATCCACCTTCAGCATTGAGCAGCACAGCGATATACACATATGTGCATGTACAGTTTCCCAGCCAAAGGATGAACTCGATCCCTTCCAGCACTCTCCTGAGTGCAATTTCACGTTTTCTGTCTGAGGTGGGCTAAGCCAGCGGCTCCTATTTTCCTCAGCAAACTTTTGAGAGGTGCCATAATAACAGCAAAACAGAGATTAAAGGAAAAAAAATCCATTCGTTTCCACTGAAAAATAATTAATTCTCTTGCTTTGAGGAAAGAAGGCTTTAGAATAACTCAACTTTATCTGTGATTTCAGGCCTCATAACGCTGGAGGAGAAAGAGACTCCAGTGCAAACTTCAGTGTTGCTCATTTACATGTGCATTGTGTCTATTCTTGGTTCATCCACTGGCTGCTGAATGTCCATGAGACACAGAAACTCCGTCGCTATACGACGATTTGGAGAAAGATAAATGGCTCTTTAAATATCACGGCGTTTTGAACTAACAAATGCATATCTGTCCGAGCATGATATGGTCTGTGAATAGCATTATTTGTATGGTTTGAGTGAATTGTAAGTCATAAGATTTTATTTTGTTTTATAAGAAAAATATTATAGTTTATTATTTGGTACTTTTTGCACTTTTAATGATTTATTGGGGAAAAAGTGGAAGAGAAAATGACGCGAGCCAGACTCAAACTCACATTTTCCACATACGCACTACACCACTATGCCACAGCTCCGACCAGGTTTATTATAGTAAAAGATTTTAAAATTACTTACTGTTACTTAATATAAAATATATAAATATAAATAATAAATTATATCAAATATTTTATATAGCATTTTTAATATTCTATAAATATTTTATATACAATATTTGTCATTTTCTTGCTACAAAAATTGGTACTAAAATATCAAACTGAAATAAAGTTAATAAAAAACTATAACTATATAGACACAGCTAAAATAAAAATAAAAACAGAAAATATAAAAATACAAAGTGTTAATAATTTTTTTTATCTCCCAATAATACTAAAATGACACTGGCTCCTACTTATTTAGTCTGTTTATGACACAGAATTGCTTTTCTTTGTTCAGGTCACGTGTATATTATCATCAAATCATCAATATTCCAATCAATATTTCCTGGAGTGAAGAGTTAATTTTCCTGTAAATGTTTACTTTTTTAGTTTAACAAAGGCAAACAAGCCCTTACCGTCGTCCTGGTCCGGCACTATGCGGATATGCGCAGTGGGGTATTCCAGCCCCAGACGGCCTCCCACAGGCATACTGAGGGTCACATTAAAGCTCTCCTCTCCCTCATTCAGCGAGTCGTCAATGATCACCACACGACAGTGATTCTCCGTCATGTCCTTATCAAAGCGCAGAATGCTGGCCTGCTCCTCTGGACGGGAGATGTAGTCAGAGTAGGACAGCGCAGAAGTGGGGACGGTTCCTGTGGCAGAGCCTGCAGAAGCACAGAAAGGACTCATGCAAGGAATTCATTCAAATCCACATAGAGCGTTTACGGATACTTCAAAAGAATTTTAAAGGGGTAGTTTACTCAAAAACTTGTGTAGAAAGAGCTGCACAAGATTTCTTCAGAACCATTTCAGTAATTTCATTTTTTGGGTGAGCTATATCTTTTGTTGGTGTAAAAATGAGATCTGAATTTCACCTTGCTGAGTGTGACAGACCACCATCAGTTCCTCACTGACATCTCCCCTCCTGTGCACCGGGATCAGAAGTTCTCTAAAATCTTCTTCCACAGCAAAGCTGGCCTGAGGAAAGAACACTGTGGACTCTGTCAAAGGAAAAAGAAGATATAGCTCAGTATTAGGACTGCTGTTATGTTATATCAGTCACAGAGGGATTTAGCGGCTCCCTGTCAGAAAGACTATTCCCACACGGCTTTAAAACACTGCAGGCGGCGGATTGACTCTTCAATATATAATTATTTCAAATCATACGGCGCTATACTGGGCGTGTAATGCACATTTATCTTGCACAAAGACAAAAACACATTTTGTATGAGAAAATAGATTTTTCATATTGAGCGCTTCATATTAGGTTTTTAATGGCCTTTGGACCAAGTGGCATCGATATCTGTCTGTACCGGCTGTGTATTGCGTTGTGCTGCAGAGTAAACCGACTGAGTGAAAGGGGTTTGTTCAGGCATTGCTATTTTCAAATACCGCAGGTCAGAACTGAGTCAACATCTAAACATATTTTTTATAGCACTGAAAGAAAAAGGAGGGGAAAAAATGATCCAGCCAGAAACAGAAAATCTATAGAGAAGACAAAGCTAGTGAAAGACTGGTGATGTTTCTGAAATGAAGCCACAAAGGGACAAATAAGAAAAAAAAAACAGATCCCTCTCTGCATTGCCTGTCCTGCCCCAGATCATTCTATGCAAATATACATGGTCTTTTGCAAACATCTCCAATCATCAATCTGCAAGTCGAGGTGGAAAATAGACCAACAAGCTGTTCAAGTAATAGTTAAGGGAGAATGAATAGCACAACAGTTAGACACATGCATTTTCAGTGACAACTTTAAATGATAAAACAAGAATATAGTACACTGGTGTCCCAGGATTTTTTTTTTTTATATATATATTATATTTACAAAGGTTGTGCAATAAAACTAACTTAACATTATGATGGACTACATATGTGACATATTTTTTTAGGCATATATATATATATATATATATACATATATATATATATATATATATATATATATATATACATATATATATATATATATATATATATATAAACATTTTTTTCATGTTTATTCAATGTATATTGCTATAAAACAACATTAAATTAATGATTTTAAAATCTGCAGACTGTTACTTGCAACTCTTATAATTTTGGCATATCTATCAAATATATGTTTATTCTTTATAAAACATTGTCTCTTTAGTTTTCATGTTTATTTAATGTATATTCATAGAAAACAACATCAAATTAATGATTTTAAAATCTCTACAGCTGTTACTTGCATATATATATATATATATATATATTTTTTTTTTAAAGTAATTGCCTCTTTACTTTTCATTTTTATTTAATGTAAACATTGCCTGGAAACCACATAAAATCTAACATAATACTGTTTAAATGTGTATTAAGACTAGCATGGTAGCAGGGTTGCAAAAGATTCACACCTTGTAGAAATCGCATAGAAAATAAAACCGCTCATATACTATTTGCAGTAGTTTGACCACCTGATTTTGATGATTGAGATTTTCTGAAAGTTAAGGACATATTGTCCCCCATTTGTTCAAAATGAAAAAGAAAGACAGCAATTACTATATTTAGTAACTATCTATTCACCACAGATTTCCTCAATCACATGACATTAGTAAAAGAGTGTGAACAAAATATTCTCTGCAAAATAAGAATGCTTTCCACTGTTCAGGCTCTGAGCGTTGTACAGATTGCTCTCCTGATGAAAGAATTAATCTTATAGCCCTCAAGACTCAAACGCTGGATGTGAGAAAAGAATAACAATGAGGCGAATCTATATAGCCTCTCAGGTATAAGGCTTATGTATTTAGACCATCTCTTACCCTCACACAGGAAAGTTTCATGCATGAGGGGCCAAAATAATGACCTTGTTTTGTAACGATCAAAAACAAGGCCGATGAGAAAGTAAAATTCTGCACATTTATATTCAGTATAGAGTCCTCTGCAGTAAGACGTTTGAATTATTTTTTGATTTACAGCATTGTATGGTACATACATGATTTATTTTAATCATATACCAGTTCTTGCCAATTAAAGCAGATTATTTAAAATAATAATTAGATTTGGGTGGGGGTGGTAAGACACAACAAAATCAATAAATAAAATAAATAAATGAAAAAAACTAAATCTCTAATTTTTTTTCTTAGCATTAAAGGTGCACTAAGCAATATTTGAAAAATGCTTTTGAGCAATGTGTCAAACCGATTTAAAAAACACTTGCTGCCAATCAGCGATGGATATTAGATAATCGGTTATAGATAGCGCGAGAAAAAAAAAAGGTGTTACAATTAGGCAAGAGGTAGTACCCGCGTAAATTTTGGATTAGCTTTCCCACAGTGGAGAGAACTCGAGCCTGGAATTGGATGCAGAGGTTGCTTTGTTTCTTCTTGATAGCTGAGTTACGTTGAGTTTTATTTTTCACACAACTATTCTTTGTTGGCTTTTGCTTGAATATGCTGCAGCTGGCAGGCATAGTAGATTCCGCTGCCAGGGTTGTGTACATACGTGTGGGGCGGAGTCATCAAAAAAGGTCAAGGTCCTGTTGGAGAATGGGTGTGTTTGTTTGGTGCTTTTAAGTATCAACATCGTTTGGCAAAAAAATGCTTAGTGCACCTTTAATGTGTACAATAATAATAAATGCCCTTAAACAAGATGCTTAACCACTTGAGAAAGCAAAACTGCACAAGATCCAGATCTACATCATCTATTCATCTATATCCATCCATATCCAACCATCTACAGTATATCAATCCAACCATCCATCTAAATCATCCATTCATATCACTTTATATCCAACTATCTATATCCATCCATCTATAACTATCTATATAATCCATCTATATTTAAATATCTCTATCCATCCATTCATCTACATCATCTACATACAAGTTAGAAAGTATCTTTGCAGTGTAGAGTTCTTGACCTCTTCAATTCACATGATCTTTAAAATGAAGTATTTTTGAGTTCATTCAGGGAAAGGTACAGCCATTTAAATCATCATTAAACCCATTTCCAACATTAACCATAAATAAACAGAGAGTAAAGTTGAAGTAAGCATCTTTAAAATGCCTTTCCAGCCTCTCCTCTTCCTTTATTGCTCCTTACACTAATGAGCAGTGAAAGCTTCTGGCTGTAAAGGAGGAAGCTAGTCACATCCCAGCCGTCCCAGTAACAGATGTGCCTCCAGATCAGTGTTGGGGAAAGTTACTTTTAAAAGTAATGCCTTACAATATTGCGTTACTCCCTAAAAAAGTAACTAAATACGTTACTTAGTTACTTTTTATGGAAAGTAATGTGTTACTTTCACGTTACTTTTTAAATATGAGCAGGGCTTGATTGTTTTTAATATAAGAAGTTCTATTTATAGCAAATGTTAAAGCCCTTTCACACCAAAAAGTCTAATGAATAAACCTCAGGCTGAAGGAAAAGTAAATTCACGTCTGTACAGTAGAACACAGGAGAAGAAGGTTCAACACTCTTCAGCAATAAAAAACAAAACAATGAAGCACAATTGTTAGTTTATCTAAAGTCATTTTTTTATTATTAGTATGGTTGAACTGGATCATTAAAGGTCAGCAGCAAAGACACTGTTAATAAAATGGGAATAGATACATTTGTGTTATTTAATATATTTAGTTATAGCAGGTTTGCGTCATATTCTGAGTTTGCATTTCACTGTTTTGATTAATTTTGATGAATACTAAATCTGTTTTGTTTTTTGTTTTTTTGTGAGTGGGATGAATTAATGCCCATTCACATTTAGTCTAGAACTACAGTAACATGTTCACAAAGCGCACACAACGCCTCCATACTTCCGATTTCTCCCAATATGGGAACAGGAGGCTTGTCAGTCAAAAAATGGGAATACAAAGTAACTGGCGTTACTTTTTTTGAAAAAGTAACTCAGATATTTTCTTGTAAATTAAAAAGTAATTCGTTACTTTACTAGTTACTTGAAAAAAGTAATCTGATTACGTAACTCGCGTTACTTGTAATGCATTACCCCCAACACTGCTCCAGATGCAAGCTTTTGTCTGAGCCCGCAGGTCGGTGTAAGCCATCATGTGTGAATGGCTCTGTAGCAACTGGGTCAGACAGGTCTCCAAAGGCCCCTGTTAGAAGAAAACCACTCCCTCTCTCATTCAAATATTAATGCGTGAGGAGGGCGACCTCATACTGCTACACACACATAAAGGCTAAAAGGATAATTAACCTGAAAGGAAAAAAACTGCATGTGGAGCAACAGGACGGCAGCATGCCAACCGGCCCAACTCCCCTCCCTCTCGCCATTAAAAAGAGCAGCCAGACTCTGTCCCGTTAAGCCTCCCATGGGTCTCAGCAAACAAACCCCGCTGTAAGACTGATAATTAGCTCACTGGGGAAGGAGTGGAGTTTTCTTTCTCCTTTTTTCTAAGAAAAATTACTTCGGCAAAGATAGCGAGGCTTAAGTAACATTCAGATGGAAACTACCGCATCGTTTGGGATTATAGATGAAAATTTTAATTATCCAGGGACCCCGAGGAGACGATAAAGACAAAAGCACACAGAATAAAACAACGTAAGCCTCTGGTTATTCACACTGCACATCTAAATACATTGGTAATTGTGAGAATATGAGATGATGTCGTGATGATGAACAGACAAATAATTCCGTCAAGGCTCTCAGCGAGAAAACCAAAAACAGATAGTGTGAGATGAACGCAGTTTGATCAACAGACTGACAAAGCTGGATTTTTGTGATGAGAGCTGCTTTGAAAGGTTTTTTTTTTTAATGCGCGGCTGTCTCATTACGGCTTTCTGCCGGCTTTCTTTTTGGGTCCTCACAGATAAAAGTGTGGCACCCCTCCAAAATGACCCCTCAAAACCTGTGCAACTAACTTTCATATGCGAACGATTTAATTACAGAGGGAGCCAGTGCAGACATGTCAAACCTTTTTCAAATGCCGGTCGACAATTTACATGTATCGACAAGACGCTTTCTAAATAAGACGTGTAGCTGTGCGCAGAATTCGAGAAGCTCACAGGTAGGAAGAGATATAAAATGCTATGATAATTGAGGTCCACTGAAAGAGAGAAAAAGGCATCTGGAGTATAGAGATAAGGCCTGTGTTTTTATCTGCAATACTGAAATTTTTTTTTAAATAAAATGGCCTGGGATGTTTTTAGCAGCTTTGTTGTGTTTCTGGTCTTGTGAACATCCTGCCTGCTTCTGACTAACTTACATCTTCACTAGATGTAAAAAGGGTCTAGAATATTGAGCGGCTGAAGTGGTGCTGTTTGGATATTTTTGAAGACTCTGATCTCATATAATCTTAACATGAGTATGTATTTAAAAAACCAATGTGCATTAGATAAAATATGATGAACACTGCAGTTTGAAAGTTTGGGGTTGGTATGATTTTTTTTATTAGTTTTGAAAGTCGTAATTTTTTTATGGTTGTTACTTCATTTCAACACTTACTTGGAATTAAAAAATAAAATAAAAATCAGTTAATTTTCTCTGATTACCACTTGGAAAGGAGGCTAACGAGTTTTGTAACCAGAACATAAAAAAGTTTTTGTTCAGAATTTACCAAAATAAGAAGCATTTTATTTCTAATCGCCGTTTTAATCTCCCAATTCCATTTTGTGATGCCCAGTGGTACAGAAATGACATACTTCAACTGTAATAAATTATTGAATTTTATAGTTCTGGTGGGTATGAAAATGTAAACAAGTCAGTTGTTCACTAATAGTTTGATTCTCCTGGTTCTTTTAGTTTGGATCAAAGAGGGAAAAAAATATACATTTAGTCCCGGTTCACTTAGTAGTTACACTGTCATTTTTAAACATTGAACACAAAGATAAGAAACAAAGGACATAAGCATACAGTCACAACCTAATTGGACAGCTTTTATTACATATATTTTGCAAACTTAACCATACAGTTTCCATTTCTGTCACAGGTGGAGTTTGGGTGTCTTGCCACTGTCACCTTTTGGCTCACTTAGACTTGATATTCTGCGATATTATTGACTTTGACTGCACAGACGGAACAGAGTTTGACAATGACATTACCATTTAGCTGGTTTATAGATTAATTAGGCTCATTCCATAATTGGCGGACATTAAACAGGTATTGAACCAAACTGAATCAACGGTGAACTAACTTCAATGTAATAATGACGGTTTACTCTTGTTTTTTTTTTTTTGAGCTGCTTTACAGTAGAGTTAAATTGTGTTTAACTCATTTTCCACTGTAAAGCTGCTTTGAAACAATCTGTTTTGTATGAAGCGCTATATAAATAAAGGTGACTTGACTGCATATGGTCATGTTTTTACCAGCTTATAATTTACAAATAGCATGCACTGAACTGTAACATGCAACAAAGCTCATATGGCCTTTTTAGGGACGTACCTTATGACATCAAATCCTGTTTTTTGTTAATTTAGATGTCTTTGGTCCATGTTGCATTCATATTTCAGTCAAACAGCACCAGAGTTCATTTGGAAATGGACTGAGACCCTCTGAAAAGCTGGGTTTCAGTCCGCTTATTTGGTGCGCACCAAGGTTCAGATGGCCAAACCTAATAAGTGTAAATGCCTTAAGTTGTGCATGGTTGCATGTTTATTAAAAAATGTTTGGTCAATTTCTGTTGGACTTACCATCACCTGGATCCACAATCTCAACTGTGGCTAATGCTGGTGACTCCAAAACAGCCATCACCGGATCAGTCAGAATAATCTGGAACGTCTCGGACTGCTCGTATTTCCCATCAGAGAGAAGCCTCACTCTCCATGTGGCTGTGGTCTGGCCGGGGTTAAACTGCACCTTCTTCTGCGATTTTCCCAGGAAATCCTTCTCCTTTTTGGCACTCCCATCCAGTGTACCAATCCCTTAAAATAACACAATATAACAATTTTGACAAAGTTTCCTGACTTCATATCTCCAGATTTTCACAACTCATGGCTTTGAGAAGGATCTACTCAAAGAAGCTTATTATGAAATTTTGAGCAGGCATTAGCTAAATCAGAATTTTACAGATTTTGAGCACAACAGCGCAGGTGTCTACGCACAATCTATGCCATATAGAAAGAGATGCACTTTGTATAGAAGAAAAAAGGCCCAAGGGCTGTAAGTGTCTGATACTCAGAAGCTAGGATGTACGAACAAAATCAAGGAACATGTTGAAACTAAAGTACAGCATGTAGACTCAACATCCTCTCTACTGTAACACTGGTACGAAGCTGTGATGGGATTCCCACACAGTGGGAACCTGCCCTGAAGCGTTTGATCTCTGATACATCAAGCCGAGACACTGTCAGGGATCCGTCTGCCAGAACCTCCCAAACAGATGTGAGTAATTAAATCACCTCAATATTTCAGATCAGTGCAGGATGATCGCTGATCTTCAATCCTCACCACTTAAGCTACTACATGACATGGAAAAGCAAAATTGTAGAAAAAAGACTGCAGATTTAGGGAAATAATTCTAAATATAGATTTATATATATATATATATATATATATATATATATATATATATATATATATATTAGGGCTGGTAATTTAACGCGTTAATTAGATTAATTTATTACGTGAAAAATAACGCGCTGAAATTATTAACGCACTTGTGTGTCATATGATATTTAATACAGTTGATTGATGACAAATATGATGCAGGACAACAGCTCACTGCATGATGGAGCCTTGAGAACTTATTTAGAATGTCCCTAAAATTCAAGATATGGGGCAAAATGCCTGTTTGACTTTTTGTCTCATATTTACATAGTTAAGCAATATCACACGGCAATAGGCTAAGTGCAATGTCACACGAGTGCAAATGTGATACTGATCTTATACAACAGTTCAGTAAGTAAGAAGTTAATATTGTGTTATTTTAGACACAATGTTGTCTGTTTTGCTCAATTTTGCCAACCAGAAGATAAAGACAATGCAGAACTGTTCGTCTCAGAGCCACCCACAGCGGCGTTTCATTTCTTAATCCACGTTTTGAATGAACTGGGTGAACCATTTTGCGCACTGGATTTGAAGAGGTGTTGCACAGATCGATTGGTGTATGTCATCAAAGTACCGCGAGACCGATTCAAAAGCATAAAGGGCCGTCTGCATAATAGCTTTTGCTGTACTTTTATGTCACACCGATCAGTCTGATGGTGATGATCCGCTTCAAGTCAAACAAGCCCAGTGATTCAATGGACCATTCAATGAAAAATATTTACTACCTTCCTGAATGAAATCGGCCTTTTGAATGCTGGCAGTTTTAGTTTATTATTTAGAGTATCATTCCATTAAAGAAATAATTTCATATTTCCATAGTAATAATAATAATATATTTAATAAAATACAGTTCATCCACCCAAAAATTACAATTGTGTCATCATTTATTTACCCTCATGGTCCAAAAGAGTATGTGTAATAAATTTTATCAAACAAAATGTTTGCTGCTGAATCTATTTTTTGTAATGTCTTTTTGAGGCTTCACACAACAATGACTTAATCTTTTGGGAGTCATTTCTCAGCCAAATTTGATATGCGATTAATTAGATTAGAAATTATCCTTAAAGATTTAAAGTAACCTTAAAGATCTATAATCTCTTCAAAAAGAAATTAGAAACATCATGAGTGAAGTAAATTAACACATATGTAAGTATTAAAGAATATAAAAAAAACAAATAATTGCACACATGCAATTAAAATATTGTGATTAAAATATTTTTTTTATATCACACTTAAGGGGTATGTGAAACCATATTAAGTCAGCGAGACGTTCTCTCATGTGGCCATTATTTAGCTGTAACTTTCAGCAGAATATAACTTCAGACAGAAGAAAAGCCTTCACATGTTCCATCCAATCATGCATGTGGAAAAAAAGTCTTCCAAGAAAGCACAGAGCACAGAAAGACAGAAATTGATTGAAAGATATATGTTGTGTTCAAAACAAAAAAGGATTGAAAGAGAGAAAGAGAGTTCACTTTCAATTCCATTTCTCTAACAACAGGAGGGCTCATTCTTACCACAACAAGTGGCAAAGGACGCCAGCCATAGTGAGTGAGACAAGAGAAAAAGCAGAGAAAAAGGCCTAGCAGGCGGCTGTGAAAAAGTAGAAAGCTATATGGGGGGAAGAGTGGGGGTAGACATGTTTAGCAGAGAAAGCTTCAGGCTCCAAAGAGCACAGAGGCAGATGAAGCCTGATCTCAAACACTCTTCACTGGCTCTGAGCTTCACTATCACTATTACAATTTTGCTGTGAAAATGAAATACAGATCATAATGAAATACAGATCATAAACATAATTTTCAACAGCCACTACTCTAGTCTTTAGTGTCACATGATCGTGCATAAATCAGTCTAATATGCTCAGTCTAATCAGTCTCAAGAAAAATTTCTTATTATTATCGGTTATATTGTATTAAATTGTTATATTATTATCGGTTATATAAACAGTTAAAAACTGTTTATTTTTGTGGAAATAGACAGTAAAAAAACAGCATTTATTTCAAATAGAAAACCTTTGTAACTTACATGATTGATCCCAAACTTTTTAAATGGTGTATTTTGAAATATTTGAGTACAAGAAGTTCTAAAGATCTAGAAGTCTAGAGATGTGTTGTTGTTGTTTTTTAATGCAACCACTTGTAACGTAAGTGGACCATTTTTAGAATACTGCAAGAGACATTACAGTCAAATCAGTCCGTCTACTGCATGTTCTCATAGAAAAACAATGGAAAAAGGACCCTATGAGTTTGCAACCCATCCACAGCAGGAACAGTAAGCAAAAGCAGAAATGAGTGGAATGATTAAGGTCAGACAGGAGAGGGCTTGATCACCCCACCGCCCCCCCTAGTAAAGACAGGGAGCTTCATTCATTTATATTTACCAGCATTAGTCTAGATCCTCATTATTTACACCCCATATCCTGCATTTCATTCTGACCCTTTTCCTTCTCATCCCTCTTGTTGCCTTCTGCTCTCCAGTTTTTCCACATTCTCTCTTTTAACCTCAACATCCCTTCAAGCCAACACAAGCAGCGTGAACAAAGACCCTTGTTTTCTTGAATACTGACCACATGTGGGGCTGTGCTGAGCGCAGTGCAGAGAAAGATAAGCAGGTGTACGCTCAAAAAAAGTGTTCAGACTGTTCTACCAATGTCAGAGAGAGAGCGGGAGCTTTCATCTCAGACACACAGAAGCCAAAACCACTTAGAAAAACATCTCTAACAGCTCCCTGTTGATAAGCTTAAGTAATAACAGCTCACACTGTGAACACAGATGCTACTGAATACTAATAATTCCCAGTTAACGCCTGTACTGGTGACTTCTCGACAAGTTTAATCAATTCTGTTTGTTTTTCAGCAAAAAATAGGGGATGGCGAATGGAAAATGTATGAAATAAAGTATTATGCTGAAAGAAAATCAAATAAAGAATGATCCAGTACTCTGATACTCACCAACAAAAGATGTTTCTCCCAGGAAACCTCTACGTCTGAGGATCACCTCGAGAACTTTTTCCTGCTCATCCACCACATAGTTTGGTTTCTCCAGAGAAATCCAAGCCCAGTTCAAGCGAAACTGTTGGTTTTTCAGTTTGTTCCCTCCTGAAAACAACAATTAAAGTGTATACTCTCTTAATGGCAGTTGAAAGCATTGTGAAAATAAACCGAGCGCTGCCGTAACATTGTATTTTTGTCAACCAACCCAGAAGTTTGCATTACCCTGCTTCCCTGCAATAGGACTGTTCTACTGGCTTATTGCAGAAAATAAGTTCTGTGACCAACAAAGGTTTATGATTCCAACACATGTTGCTCATCATGATAATAATTACAAATGAACACAACTTTCATGAATTTTAAAGTTTAAATACAATTGCCAGAAGTAAAAAGCTAAACAAACTACACCATGGTTGTATGACTTCAATGTCACCACCAACAGCTCTTTCAGTCTTTATCTAAATGCAACAAATTGGAAAGTCCAAGTTAAAATAGTTCAAGAGCGCATGTATAAACACAACGAGGCTGTAAAAGCGGACTAGTGAGCTTTCCTGTTCAGTGTGATGATGTTTAATGGCCCATACAACCTCTGAAGTACCATTTAGCCACTAGTCAGGTAAAAAACCAAAAAAAAAACCACATATTACTATTTTATGTTGTTGAATAAATCATGAAAATATCTAGCTTGTGTTAACCACTGACCTCATTTCAGGCATTCAGCCAAAAACACATTCAGTTCGGGACAAAGGAACCTGAAGTTTAAAAATGTGAACTCGTTTCCGGTTATAGGATTCATTCCTGCAGCACTCTATAAAATACTTGTTTAAATATTTAAAATATTCACGGTCTGGAAACGTGTAAAACTTTAGGTCATTACAAATCTGAAGAGTTATGCATACACATGTTCTAAGTAACACATTACGAGAATGATCCTCATATAATCGACTCAGAAGGGATGAATTAGTGATAATTTACATAATAACAATGTACATACCACCAGCTGTTTACTTAAGGGGTTTACAGGAAATAACTCTCATAATCCTACATCTTGCATGTTATTTCCTCCTTTTGGAAAAACTTACCTTATCAGGTTTTATAGAATAAAAACAGCACAGTTAACTAGTAGGGATTGTGTTTGAGATTTTGATCACTCACAGTATCTCTAAACTTATGTACTCGACCAAGAGTGCCTCAGCACCGGTTTTTTACCCACACAAACTAAAAATAAAGGTTTGTTTGCATAGAAAAAGAATGTACTGTAGTTCAGTGCAGAACAGACATAATGAATCTTGTGTAGGCTGACTTTGCACTTAATGTGCTTGGTTTCACAATTCTTGGTTTGTCTCACATTACTTGTATCGTCCAGATGTTACTGAATCACCATCATGATTTAGTTTAAGTATAAAATGATACCATGATACTGATTACAGCGTAATGATTACATCAACCGAATCAAGCTTACAGAGACACTTTCAAAAGGCAGTCTACACCTCTAACAGATTAAACAATGAGGGAATATCCAAAAGAGTATGGACTTCATGCATTACGAAGCCTACAAATAAATCTTCGAAGTCTGTGTCATTGTATTACATTTCGTGCACACATACCTATAGACCAACTGCATCTCTTATCTATATTCACGCCATGTTGGAGTCTGCCCTCAAATTGATAACCCACTTCACATGCACTCAAAACATCATAGACAAATTCCCAATTGCTCAAAAAGATCGACCATGTATATTCATGACTTTTCTGTGTGCGTTTCACTTGATTTCTTCGCGCTAACCCGGGGCTCCTAAAAACTCACTCTTTAACCTTAACCTGAGAGATGTCATAACTGGAAAAAATGTAAATGTTGCCAAAGGCACTGGATTTCTAACTCAATATTAGCCTGTAATGATGTAAGGTTGCTAAGGGATAACAGTTCAGCAGGTGTACACAACTTCAGAATGAAGGAGAATAAACCATTTCACATGTTAAAGTGATTATATTTGACATTTCATGATTAGCTGCATAAGCCCCGTAATCAATAAACTTATTGACTCTTATTTCTACTCCAAATATGTGGATTGCAGGTAAATTGTAAAAGGAATCTGTGATATAAATAGAATTTAAAAATAAATATAGTTACATAAAAATATATATATTTAAAGTAAATTCTAAATATAAAGAAATCAGAAAGGCTACAGCCACATCTGTAAAAACAAAGATGCTAATAATCACACATTAACAGTGGACAATATTTGATTTGATTTATTGTTTCATTATACCACTGTGAGTGGACATAAGCAAGCTAAAAGCGTTTCTCCTGTTATTTCTGCTGCAGTCAATGGCGGGGAAATAATGCAGCGCATTATCCAAGCAGCAATGACACTTTTTTCTTTTATCTTGTCAGGTTGTATCAATTTAAGAAGGAAGTGATATATAGAGTGTGGTTAAAATGTCGCCAAAATCCATTTGCAAGTAAAGTAAAAGCTCTCAGCTCAAGGACTCCACTATTCTGTTCTCAGGGTGTTCATTCAGGTCAATGAGCCGAGCAAACACAACACCATCAGTTACCACAAAGACAAACAAAATCCAATGGATTTTTACATTTTCTAAAGAACATCAGTGGTGTTTGCCTGTGAAAACCATATCACAATGCTAAATAGCCATTGTTTACTAGAAAAAAATGTTTCCTTTAAGACTTAACCAATCCAAAGTATTGTTGTAAAATATTCAGATGAAGGTAATCTAAATTGGCTATGCCAAATAAGAAACGGGTAATCTGCATTAGCTGAAAAAGGAGTTTAATAAACATTAACAAAGTATGAGAAATGGTGATATTGATTCTTGCCTAAGAAAAGGCCACTGAAAATGAAGTAAACAAACGATCTAAATAAATGAGAAGAAAAGAGAAAATAAGCTATTTAGTCATAAACGTATAGCATGTGATATCACACATGTGAATTTAAAATTCCGTTGTATTTGTCCTGTTGTCAAGCTGAACAGTAACATGCTCTCATTAGCTTTGCCTCTGAAAAACAACATACTGACAGTTGCTTTGAAGCCCAGTGGATTTGTCCAAACCCCAATACTGACAGTCTCCATGAAGCTTCTCACACAAAAAGCCCCTATAGACTTTATCAAACAGTAGTGTTTCAGATCCGGATAGTTCAGACAGAGTTTCCTACAGTAGATAGACATGACAACACAACAGCTGACATTCACTCAGAATAACTCATTAAAAGCTAATCAGTGTCTGGTGAGAAGCTTTACTCTATTCAGAAACTTTGAAGAACTTCTTAACAGCATCTAAAAATAGAGCCCACAAATAATTCACCAGATACATTCTCAATCCTCCTGAGTGACTGGATAAAGTCTTACAGAAGTCAAATGGAGATGACCCCTGAGGGGACTTACAAACTACTATAGTGATTCATGAGGGTCTCAAACTATCAGGGCTGGAAAATACATCTCAATATGAGAATAAGAATGAATGAGTAGAGTATTAAGTGCCAGAAAGAATTTTATTAATTCTGCGCCAACAGCATCAACATCAACAAACCTTCAGGAGCGCCACACTCTCAAAACTTAGTTAAACACAAGTCATAAATAAGTGCTACTTTAAGGCCTGTTTATCAAAACTAATATGCATGTTACATATACTCATGTTTCTATATTATTTCCCTAGCTTTTAGTTTATGGAACCAACCTGTGAATTGAAATAACTGAATTAGAACTAGAAAATTCTAAAATGAATATGAACATTTCAAACAATACAAGATATTTGGTAGTGAAAATTACAAATGACACAGTTATTTTTCTGTAACATACATTACAGTTCAAAAGTTGGGGGTTAATTAGAATTATTATTTTTTTTTGAAGAAAGTCTCTTATGCTTACCAAGACTGCGTTTATTTGATCAAAAATACAGCATTACTGTGAAATAGTATTACGATTCAAAATAACTGTTTTCTATTTGAATATATTTTGAAATTTACTTTAATTCTGTGATGGAAAAAAGCTGAATTTTCAGCAGCCATCATTCAAACCATTCTTAATCTAATTTAGTGCTCAACAAACATTTCTTACTATTTACAATGAAGTCTCCTCTTGGCTTATTTCATCAGACTTTTGTTTTTCTTTTTTACTTGTTTTGGGCTTCTAATTCATGACCAGCGTTTTGTTTTGTTCTCTCTCTGTGCTCGTCACTAACCACACAGTGCTGATCATAGACTGTATAAAAACATGGACGTAGTGTCGGTGACGTCACCCGTAGACTCCTGAAGAGCGTTTTGAAGTTCAAAGTGTGCAGAGCGGGTCGTCGCCATCTTGGCAGCACATCACCGCGCGACTCTCCCAGACAATGGAAAATGGGCAAAAAGGCGAGAGCTGGTGGCTGAAGCCACGCCCACCTAGCTCGATGGCAGTGACAGCAGCGGCAATCCACCTGTCACTCAAGTGACCACGCCCTTAATTATGCAGAACTTTAAGGCTTAATATAATTTAAACGGATGAGTTTAAAAAAATTCCACAGTTGTCACGAAGGACAAAATCAGCTATTTAGACCAAAATCTTATTTTGCACCATGCTGTAAACATGATTTTTTTTCTGCTGTAAAGTTGAGCATTTTAACATGGGGAATCTATGGGATTGACTCCCTTTTGCAGCCAGCCTCAAGCGGCCAGTCCATGAATTGCACTTCCGTATGGGCTTCACGAGAGAGAGCGGGAGGTTGCCGCTCGGTGCTGATGCACTACGACATCTGGCTGCACGTCTTCTGG
The DNA here is from genome assembly GCF_963082965.1 of Carassius carassius. Classification (NCBI taxonomy): domain Eukaryota; kingdom Metazoa; phylum Chordata; class Actinopteri; order Cypriniformes; family Cyprinidae; genus Carassius; species Carassius carassius. The sequence continues at coordinate 10,802,925 of NC_081803.1, read as the reverse complement.
TTCCCCAAAGTCAGCAGAAGGGACACAAAAAGTGTTTATTATGTTTGAAATCTGGATATTGTTCTCACAAAAACACATGGATTCGCTACAAGGGGCCTTTATTCACACCCCGGAGCTGTGTGAGGGACGTTTTATTACAGATGTGTACACTTTATTTAATGTCTTCTGAACTGCTTACAACAAACACCCGCTTGCCCCATTGAAAGGCTTGGAAGCGCAAGGACAGTATTCAATATAACTCAGATTGGATTATTCTGAAAGAAGAAAGTCACACACACCTAGGATTGCTTCGAGGGTGAGTAGAAGATGGACAAATTTTTATTCTCGGGTGAACTAACCCTTTAATGCTGTACAGTTGCTTTGACACAATCTGTCTTGTTAAAAGCGCTATATAAATAAAGGTGACTTCACCATTGATGAACATCAAGAAACGTCAAAGAAACAGAATCTCATTAAGGCTGTTTTTGTTTTGGTGGACAGGTGCTTCTCAAAGAGCAAAAAGCAACTATCATCTAGATTAAATCACTAACACTGCTCTTTAATGGACGTGTAGTTCAAACTGTGCATGACCCAAAAAAATATATAAAAAACAAATTAGCAGCTTGTTGGTCCTTTCATGGTTCCTCTATAGCCTCTCCTCGTCTAGCTCAATGGGCTCTTGGCTTCAGGGTTTCTTTGGTTTCTGCTTTACTTCTTTCCATTTGGATTGAAAAATCTAAGCTAGTCTAACAGAACTTGAAAACATTTAACAAGGACATGTAGTCATGCAATTAAGACAATTCAGACTATCCAGGCTGCTCGGATTTAAACAAGAGGCACATGACCTCACAAAACACAGAAAATTATCTTCAACGAAGGTCATGACTTGCCTGGAATGGATGCCCTCAATTACTCTCTTATGTGCCTCTGTCTTCACCAGTAACCTGCAAACCTTATTTAGAAGAACGCGGTTTCAAAAGTTCAAAGACAGCAGTCACAAACCTCTCATTGGTCAATCACCGGTCCAATCGATCAGTGGCATTTCAAAATGTTAAACCAGCAATACCTGCCATTTAGGTCTAAGGTTAATCCAGAAATCCACATCTGAACTGACCTTAAATACCTGCACAACCCTCTAAACCAAACAAAACAACCCACCTTTGATTTAGTATGAAGAGACGAAGCTTTCAGAGGAAATTCAATGCTAGCTATTGCTAATCCAAAAGCCACATAGCCAAATGTCTTCTGGCCCAGATCTGGGCCAAACAATCACTTTTCCCTCGGCCAAAGTGCCGCAAAGAATGAAGGCCCTGAAGTGGCCCAGAACTGGATTAAAGACAAGGGCCACACATGGGCCATAACTGGCCCAAATCTCAGCCAGTTAATAACCCTTAACTGGCCCTAAACTGGGCCAAAACTGGTTTTATTATTTGTGCCAATTCTCAGCCTAAAGTAAACCAGAATCCCCAAATCTGAGCCACACCTGAGCCTTATATAGCCCAGACCCAATACAGAATCTTAATATTTCATATTATTGCATTATGTATTACTATAATCGCCATTATTCATTTTGTGACATGCTTTGGTCCCAGACAGCAACATAGTTTCGGCCCAGAACCGGCCCGAATGGATTTCACGTGGGCCAGATGTGGGCCAGTTCTGGGCAGAAACTGCTTGCTGTCTGGGAAAGTACACACAAACTATGCCAATAAAGTACATTAAACTGAATAGAAAATCAGACTAAAAAACAAGCAAATCATGTAACTGTGCAATAAAAAAAATGTATTGCATTGATTTTTCCATTTATTTTTATAAAGAACATATCAACCAATAAAGAGTGCATGTATAAAGCATAAATTATACAGAAATGTAACAGATAGACATATTAACTTAATCATAATAATAATTTATTGCAGATGTGTCAAAGAGCAGTGCCACAGTTATCCAAATGACGATGCATTTCAGTTGCAGTTCTCTCTGGCAGAATATAATAGATGTAGGACAAGGTGATTCCGAGGTGAGACGAGGAGCAAGGCATAATTTAAGTTGTTAAATGCTAAAAATACTATCCTGATCCACTCCGTCAAGGCGCGCCCTTCTCTTTCAAAACATGCATCACCGGAAACACGGCATGTCGCAATCTATGAGGAAACTGGCGAGAGCCAATGAGCGTTTGATATTGCTGCCGTAAAACTTGTTGTAAAACTTCTTAACGCCAATTTTTTTAATTGTTACTATAGCTACAGAGGAAAGAGATGCATATCGCCGATGAATGCGGTTTGAATTTGGAGCTGTTCCTCACACCAAGCATCACATGGATACAGAGGATTTGAAATATTGTATTTATCTTGTTTATCAAGGGTCACATAATATGATGCTAGATCATAGCCACACTCCTCTCACCAACAATCAGCCCTCATATTGTTTGCCTGATCCACTCCGTGCCGTCATTACCACACATGGTCCAGCTCTGGCTGAAAGGGTACATGCCATTGCTGACAGGAGGCCAGCAGTGCCAGCTTGAGGCCACATTTGGGCCAAGTCTGTTTGTTATGTGGGAAGGGAATACACAATCTTATGTCTAGGCAACAATGAGAAACTGAGCTACAAAAATGTTCTATTGCAATGTTATTTCTGGTTCATTTGATATGGAAGAAATAAAATAAACCACACAAGCATGTGGTTATCTACGTCCATGCTAAGAATATCATTGTTCTGTATTGTTCATACAGCACTTTGGATCCTGTTCAACAAATCCCCTGCAAAAAACCCTTCACAATACACTGTATACACTGGGGAAAACAGAGCCAGCAATGAGATTTTTTTTTTTTAACCCAGACACAACAGAGCTTTAAGAAAAGCCTAAAAGGTGGTGAAGAGTCTGCAAAATAGCTTTCCAGGAAACAAAAATGTTTTAAAATGGCACAAATAAGCACAATTTTGGTTCCCAACCTGATGTCAATGGTCAAATAAACCAAGCTTTCTTTTTAACAGTACATAGAAAAATATTTTTTAAGCATATAATGATATTTTTGCTTTAGAGTGAACACTGGTATAATAAGTACACACCAATAAACCCTCAGTCCCACATAAGAAAAATAAAATAAAAAAAACATCAGCTATGATGCATCATGTAAAGATTCCCTCTGTTCTTTGTAGCCTCTGTGTGTCCCTGCAGTCGTTCCTGTCATATTCCTCTAAGGCCTGATTGCAGTGAGAGATGTAGAGGATACAGAATAAAGGAAGTGTAACCGATAAATCGGTCCTCTTTTACTCGTTAAGTTTGGGAGCCGCAAGCTGCAAAACTGTTCAAAAACAGCATTTATTACTGTCAATCAGAGGGTGTTTATGAGGCTTAAAAAAAGGATTTCAAACTGATATTAGCTCGGTTCTCAAAGCTAGTGAGCCACCTCACTGACTACATAAAGTAGGCAACACCCCTCGAAGGCAGAATCTTATAGCTGTTCTTGAACATCATAAATGTGTTGTGTATAAATTTACCCCCTATACCATTATATTGTGCACTATTCAAGGGTAAAAGCACTTCTGGCATATTAAGTGTCTGAATTTGTTCACTTGTTTCAATTTACACTTTTAAGTGCACTATATTAGTGGAGTAATGTAGGGAATAGTGGATGAGAGTATAGGATGCACTTTCTAGATATTAAAAGATGAATAATGTTTATTAATGAGTTTTGGTATTGATTGAAATGAAAAAAAAAAAAAATTATTCACCACTTTTTTCATGTAGCAGCGCGTTATGGGAATACCTTTTCCCCAAGAGATACATGCTAATCGGGCGGCCGATATTTGTCATTTTTTAATATATATTCGGCCGATATTCAGGTTTAGTAGCGCCGATTTAAAGCCAGGCACATCCGCGGGCAGCCCTGTGTTATTGGTGCGGTGGAATGTGCTGCTGCCACATGTGAAAGACCCCAAAGCAAAACTTTTGGAAGATTTAACAGGTAAGGCTAAAATTCTGATATCTCAAAGTTCTATGGACATATATTTACTATATATCACTAGTAAACTATGACATGTTGCTTCACTTAGTGAAAGAAAAAACAAATAGCATAGAACCATCGAGAACTGGCATAATGCTACAGCTGGTTAAAGGTTTGTTTACTTGCAGTTAACTTTAAGGACTGTGGTCAAAAACGATCAGCAGCCTTCTTGCAAACATATAACATTGGGGCTAATAAGTTCTGTTTTATTTTTCCTGTATCATGGTCGGAGAATTTCACTCTGTGCGTGGGGTAAAGGCAGCAACTCTCAAAAACACTACAGTGTGATTGAGGGCTACGTTACTCCACCCCGCTCACAGAAAGCACCATGCTCGTAGACACAGAGTTGTCCTGGAGCAGCCCAGAACGGTGAATGACATTTGTTCAGAGGCATGGTTTGATGCAGACAATAGTCGGGTTTCCATCCAACTTATTTGCATTTAGGGATATAAATTTTCAATTATTTCCATGATCAATCGTTGTTTAAATTAACGATCAATTAATCGATATACTTAATGCTGCAAAATGCTAAGTATTATTATTATTATGTGCCAAAGCCAGTCAAAAAAAAAGCTTTCTCACCCAAATTAAAGGGGTTTTAGTCTGAATAAAATGCTAGTAGCAGGACTGTAAAATGAATAGATCTGATTATGATAATTTGATAAAATGCATCTCTTTAAATAGTAGGCCTAGTTGTTTTTTAAAAATCCGGCATTTACAGTGCATTAAATTGTGACAGTGCATGCGTGCGTGCATACGAAGATGAGCGAGCGCGGGTTTGGCAAGATGTATTTGGAGGTTATTGCTCACGTCTCGTTTGGCACAAATCCAAATGTTTCCATATTCACAATGTATTTAAATGTTAAACTAACTATATATATATATATATATATATATATATATATATATATATATATAATTTTTTTTTTTTTTTTTTTTGTAAACTAGACTTAACACGCATTCGCAAATAGACAGAAAAGATCCTCCTCTTCACATGAGCAAAAATGTCCTTGCCATAACAGCAGAGTGGACCGGTATAAGGTCCATTTAAAATGACCAGTGTAGCCTTTTATGTTTGGTTGACTGTACTTTATTTTAATAATAAACAGACTGTGATGTAAGTTTGAAATTAGAATGCACTTTAGATGTTCTGTGTCATTTATACCAAACACAAATGTTGCTAATTGCTAGTGTGTTTGCAGCACTAATATTGTTTTTTTTATATATATTTTATTTTTTACATTTTTCAGTTTAATTGATTTTTATTTATAAAGTTGTATTTATTTATTTTATTTTATTTATTTATTTGGGGCGGGGGGGGGGGGGTGTTACCTGTTTTCTTGAAAATACTTGGTAAGTTTATTGATTTGTTTGGTTAACTTTAGATAAATATTTAATTTTAATACCGTGCAGTGCACAAAATTAAGATTCAGGAGTTAGTTCAAGTTAGTGTTCAATAAATGATGATCTTAAGTTTAGAAATGTTGTGCATCCACTTATTATTAGTCTGACATTTTAGCATGCAAATGAAGGGGAAAACGTCAAGATAACGGCCCTAAAAATGGCAGCACATATCGCCCATCCGCTGACCCTGCCCTTTAAACATCAGCATTGTTTATAGAAAAACACATATGGGTCGATCTCTATTTGTAAGGTACATTTATACTGTACTGACAACAATTTGTCATGACAAAACAAGTGGACATAATTCATTTTCAAATTTCAAGTTCAGTTTTTCTGGTTTAAAAACCAACAGCCCAGTGACCCACTGACCTCCATCAGTTAAAATCACTGTCTGTGTTAATGAGGATTTGGGAGACAGAATAATGAATTTGTCTACATTTTGGAGTATCTTTAGCATGGGGAGTACGCCTTTGATGCCTTACAATATTGTTCCAGAGGCAGCTTGCTAGGTTTTGGAATGGAGCAAAAGAAACAGAGGCAAAGATAGACAAAAACTAGATGATCTCTGAGTCTCTGAGTCGCCCGCCGAACACGTTCTATAAATAGCCTGAATTGTAATCTTTCATTTTTTATTTTTTATGATAATGTTATAAAATGAGAAAATAACTATTGGTGACATTTCATATACCATTAAAACATAATAAAATAATTCAATAATTTAAAATATTTAGAATCTGCACGTCTCTCTATCTCTCTCTCTCTGCGTCTCGTGCGCGCACCTCTCTCTCTCTCTCTCTCTCTCTCGCTCGCTCTTCGTCTCGCGCGCGCACACCTCTCTGTCTCTCAGTCTCTGTCTCTCTCTCTCTCTCTCTCTCGCTCGCTCTGCGTCTCGTGCGCGCACCTCTCTTGCGTATCGCGCGGCAGAGGAGCAGCGTTTAATTTAGTTAAACACAGATATTATGTTGCTTTTCTAATTTTACATGCAAGTATGTAAAGTATATCATTCAGTCACTATTTCATATTTATGCCGTTGTTCTTTCTCCCTTTCCCCGCGTGATTTTGTCTATATCGCGAATATAAGACGACCCCCCATTTTTTAGGACAAAAACGCCTATTTTTAGGACAAAAAAACTTGTCTCATATTCGGGTATATACGGTAATTATATATTCAATAGTCATAATATTTAACAATATTACTGTTTGTTGTTGTATTTTTCAAAACTTGAAACTGTGTGTGTGTGTGTGTGTGTGTGACTATTTTATCCCTTCAGGGAGCCCTCACTCACAAAAAGGTTGGAGACCCCTGATCTAGGCCAAACTCTGATGGGCAGTTTATACACCAAAATAAAGTTAGCATTGAGCCTTAGCTGCTAAACAAAAATATGTCTGAATTATAAATTCAGAAAAGATACATGCAGAAATATATTCAGAAGGCAACAATCTTGTTTTAAACTCAAATAGTCCTCTAACTGCATGTGGAAAACATGATAATAGTTATTTTCATTGAAAAACAGCCTCATCATCAACATAGTGAATGCAAACAAAGAACAAAACAATTAATTAAACCACTCTGGAATACTACTTGTACTAAATACGTACAGTATATCACAGACTAACAGAGTGTGTTAAGTAAATGCAGCTGTTTAACACGAATTGGCTGTAAAATGGAGTTTGTGATGTTGGCTGTGGTTGTCAGGCTTTTTGGACGAGCACAAACTAAGATAGTCTAATTAGCTCAGCTTCTTCAGGCATAATGTGGCAAAGTGTTTGTAATCACTGAATTTCAGGCTGAAGCTGTACATTACTGCAAAAATGTGGGGAAAAGGGGTCCTAGTAGAAAGCCTTGAGGCACCTCATGATAAAAACGGATCAGCTGAGTCTTATGTTTGCACACTACATCTGTAAAATGAGATGAGAAAGATACAGATAGTCCCCTTACTCCTAGAGGTCTTTCCAATAAAATAAATGCCAGTGGAGTGAAACTATCCACAGGAATGCAAAGAAACAAAACCAGTAATGACCCACTGGGCTCAGGGGTCAGACACCAACAAAGCTGCATACCAACGAGTTCCTACTTCTCAGTCTTTCCTGCCAGAATTATGAGATGACTGACAGAGGAAAAAATGCTCCCAAAGTGGGAGGGAGGTAAGAGAAAAAAAGTGAAGGGAACAAATAGACACATAAACCAAAAACGATTCTAAAAACTGGTCCTGTCAACTGAATGTGTTAATGTATATATATATTTTTAATGATAGTATTCATAAAAATATTTTTTTAATATTTTAAATAAAATATAATATTAAACAAAAAATGAATTAGCATATTGTGCAATTAATTTAAAACTATCCCGATTTGATTATTAATATGCCACTGAATGATCCTTTCAAACAGTTAATCCCTCTTCACTTGAAGTTGCTAAGCAGACTGTGATGGTTATCTTGTTTCATGCCGCAACAGATTATTTCATGAAACAACTGGTGATTTTGAGCGTGGGATAGAGATAAAGCAATAATAGAGCTGTTTTCCTATAGAGTTTGTATTTTCCCAACTCTTTCCAATGCCATAGACTCTCTAATATTTTAAGTAATCATAAGCCTGACAAGGGGTGCAGCTTACACTCATGGCTACAGGCTCTAATTATGTGTCATCTGGCCTATAGATTTATATACCAAACAGCCCTTTGCATTGCATCTATTCAGACCCTTCAATCCACAGTGTCCCTTTCTGCGGCACTAACCCAGGCAATCCACATAGGCACTCCTGCAGTGTGCTTTATAGTGTGCATATCACACATATTTGGCTTTTCACAACAAAGTCTTTAGCCGCAAGCTTTTCCAGCAAAAGTGACGAAGTGACTGGTTCAACCTAATTTATACATGATTATCTATGCTCCACCAGATTTAATCCTACCCTGTTGAAATATGTTATTAGGGTCATTTTACCCCACACTAACTCACCTAAGTTTTCTTTGATGTTCTAAAAACTCATTTTTGTCATTTTTTTCATTTTGAAATTTATTAAATAAAATTGTAGTCAAAGGTAGCACAGCATGTAATAAACTGCACACACACTGACAGTTCACCTACTGTGGAAACTAAAAGCCTAGTTAAATGCTAAATGTCTAAATGTATCCCTCTCTGGTCTAAGGGTGCACAATTAAACATCTAAGGCTATTTCATATGCAATGACACCTAAAATTAGAAGAAAATTATATCATTCATGAATTCAAATGATTTGTACCGTATTACTCATTTACATTTATTACACTTACAACTGAGATTCTTATTATTCTTCACTTTATATGGCTAAATATGTTAACAAATAATTGTAAACACATAATCAAACAATTAAATCCTGAAAATTGGCACATTTCATGTTCTTGTAAAAATCAATGCCTTTTTTATGTTTTTAGGACTTACCATTGTCCTCCACGGTGAAATTAAAGACATCACTGGTTTCATTGTTCTCGTCCTTCAGGATATAGCAGATCTTAAGATCATCTATGTCAGCTGAGGACACACACAAACACAAAAATGTTACATTAAACTGCACAATGCAATTTATTATTCATTCAGAAGGATCTATATCTCAAAACAATCTATGATAATAATTTTTTATGATGATCTACAGACCCTAGAGGATCTGTGGATATAAGGCTTTTTAGTTTTTAATAAATACAGGGGAGAATTTTCACAAAAGCAGCAGGGAGTGAGACACAAAACAATCAGCAAACAGGTGAAAAGCGGTTACATAATGACAGGCAAGAACAAGAATTTTAAATACAGACTCAGACTCCCCTACATCTGATCTCTCCCATCCCAAATTAGACCCCTTAACCACATCTGCACTGATATACCCTGGTTAGGTTACGGTGTACCATGATCAACCTGACTCTCTCTTCCCCTTGCTCTGACCCACTTCTTTAAATTATTGATATCAGTGGAAGAAGCCTCATAAAAATGTAAACCTGTGATTCTTTATGCATGGATGAAACTGCTTTTCATATTGAAAATAAAATGTATTTTTCACCAAAAGCACACACTTCACTTATCGTTAAATATTTAGTAAATGCCAAAGAACAAGCGGTAGCAGAATATGGGGAAAGGGCAAAGTAAATAAAGAGAAGTGATTGTCCCTTTTGCTTCACTGCTCATACTGATGAGGTCAAGTCAGGTTTGCCAGGTCTCTCTCTCACTTCTGCCTCTTCCAATGTCTGAGACACATTTCAGACTAAGTTAGTTTGACACGGATTTCACATCTTCTCACTATGGCTCTCATGTTTGATGGAGTGCATTTATGCTTTAGAAGCCACAGACCTATGCTGGTACTATATGTGTGTGCAAAAGGATATCTTTTTAAAATCAAAAAGCCAGACCAGTTTATAAAAAAAAAGGCCTTTTTGCAAATTTGCAAAGTGTTTAATAGTTTAGGAGGCTAACCTGTTAGCATTATGTTAAGCAAATTATCAGACTAATTGGTCAGCAAATTAACAGAAAACACTAAGTGTTTCTTAAAATTATATACTATGAATCTATTTATATTTGATTAATATAAAGCTTTGTTTAATTTAAAGTTACATTTAATATATATTATTTTTTAAATATTTAATTAATTTATGTTTATTGACTGGTTGAGAATAATTATTATAAAAAGTGATACTGGAGGATAAATATCAGTTGTTTACCATTTAATACTTGTTTACATACCATTTGTAAAATCTTCAATATCTTAAAAAAAATGCCCTAATGAAATTGTACGTTTATATACAAATTTAAATGTATTATATAAAAATTTATAATTTTTCATTTAAAAAAAAAAACAATTAAACTTCTACAGATACTGCAAGGAATTAAACCAATTATAAAACAAAGAATCCTAACATTGGGTATTTAAATAGCCAGTTAAAGTTTGAGTGTGCAATAGTTGGGGCTACCTGTTTGTCTGAGCAATGGAGCATGAGCCCAAAACTCATGTTGCTGGTACAACCCAGTCAAAAAAAAAAAAAAAAAACCCAACATATTGCAGGTCTGTTTGTTATGGTTAGCAGCAGAAAAAAAATACCCCTCACCTTTAACTCTTTTTAAAACGTGGTTTGCCTGTAACCAGTTACTCCTTTCTCACTACAGGGAAGTTAGAAGGGAAAAGTATAAGAACTTAATAATTGAAAGGAGATGTGTGAACGCTCTAGTTGTCTCATCAAGAATTTAAGACGAAGGCTAAAAGACAGACACATCTTACAGCTTGTGCTCTTGGCAAAGGGCAAAGTGCCTGTTTTGTGATGGAACCTACATTATTTCAAGTATTAATGAGAGCAGGTAACCTTTCCTGAACATGATGGGTACATAGCATTTTTTGAAGAGACAATTTTGTACAAGTGTATCTTCAAATTATGGTTTTACAGAGTTTTAACTGCACAGTTTTAGAACAATGACTGGAAAAAGTATTTCAGGCAGGAACCAATCATAGATGGTAAGAACATTTGGTGCTCATGGTACATTACCTTGTGTGAAGATGTTGATCGACTCATTCCTTCTGTCCAGGTTAATCAGGTACCCATGCTCTGGCTGTGCAGTGATGTGAAAAACCAAAGCCTCAGGGCTACGGTCACTGTCTACCACCTTCAGGACTTTGCTTGTGATCTGATAAGCTAAGTGACCTGCGGACAAGACCTTTAAAGTCGCTGCTCCTTTGTTAACCACAATCTGAGGCACACTGTTGTCCACTGAGACAATGGTAATCGTCATGGTCTGAGGCCTTTGGGTCTCAAAAATGGTATCAGACAAGACAAAGAAATCTGAATGGGTGCCATCAGTGACCGTAAAAGAAAAGCTGTCTTTGTCAGACTCTGTGCCATCATGCTTGTAGCTGATCATATTCTCATTCAGGTCCTGCTTTGTGAAAGAAGTCACTTGTCGACTGTTGTTGAAGAGCAGCTTGCCATAAATGGGTAGTTGGGTGACTGTAAACTGGAGAAAGTGCTCAGCTGTATCTTGGTCCTCAACAGACAACTCAAAGGGTGTAATGAGTTTGGTCTGTCCCTCAGTCACTAGAAGGTAATGAATGGTCAGTACAGGTTTTTTATTGTCAACATCAACAATTGAAACACGGAATGTGCGGAACACAGGGTTGTAGCCATCGGTCACCTCAAACTCAAAGCTGTCCATCTTGACTTCATCATCAGCAGTATGAATGTAGTAGATCTTGCTCCCGGCCAGCTGTAATTGGGTAAAGGACACAATAGGCATACCTGGTGTATCTGTGCTTTCCAAATGACCTCCCACGGGGGCTCTTGTGATGGTGAAGACTAAGTTCTCATCAGGGCTGTTGAGATCACTAGTGCGGATGAGGTTCGTTGTGAGTGTCACTTTGCCACCTTCTTTAAGAGACACTCCTTTACTGATGACATCAGGAAACACTGTGTCAATGCTGCCCACAGTAATATAGAAGTATCTGTCAATTACAGGATTGATTCCATCTGTTACATCAAACTTTACAAGGTCTTGAATGCCTACCTGTCCATTGTGAGAGTACAAAATGAGACCCTTGTTTACATCGTTTTGTGTAAAGTTCATGCCAACTGTTATTTTCTCTAGGGACCTAGCAGATCTTTTCTCCACAAAACCTGCTGGTTTTCTAAGAAGGAAGCCCTGACCTGGGCCATAGCGAATAATGAATGTAAGTGATTCATCATCGGAGTCCAGATCAGTAGCTTTCAGTATTTTACTGTTTATCTGCTTTGTCTCACCAATCTCAATTTCAAGCCCATCGTTAATGGCAAGCCTTGGTGTTTCATCATCCACAGGGATAATCATGATCATAATGGTGGCCTTAGCTAAATTTTTCCCATCTGTAAGAAGAACATCAAACTTATCTTCAGTGGTTTCAGAATCATCATGCTCATAAATTATGCTAGAGGCTTCCTTGATTTGCTCCACAGTGAAATTTGTGACTGGGACAGAGCCACTAGGAAGCTGATTAAGGATGAACCCATGATTTGGGGGTTTGGTGATGATAAAAGTCAACTCTTCTGCAGGAACATCAGCATCGACTCCATTCAAGAGCGGTGTGTCAATGATAACATTCATGCCTTCCATTACAACAAACTCTTGTGTAAAGATCTCTGGTTTTTCATCATTGGTGGGAATAATTATAATTGGAAAGAATTGTCTTTCTGAGAAATTCACACCATCTGAACATCTAAATGTGAGCCTGTCCTCCACTGGCTCAGCTCCTTTATGTATGCTTTGGACATAGTGAATATGACCATCATTCACATCTCTAATGGTAAAAGCACTTATCGCCATTCCCGACCTTGACTTTTCAGAGCCTGGTGCTGGAGAGACATTCTCCACATATCCTGATGTGGGCTGAACAATGATGGTGCACAGGATGTCCTCAGTAGGCGTGTCTGCATCCTCGACCATTATCTGATGTCTACTGATTGTGTTTTTATCCCCCTCAAACACGGTAAAGGTAGGGCCTACTGTGACCACTGGTGTCTGGTTATCTACAGGCAGAACAGTGACATGAACATGGACTCTGTTTACTCGGTTACCCCTTACATTCCACTCATCAGACATGTAAGAAAGGGCCAGGCTGAAAAAGTCTTCTATCGAAGTGAAACCAATCTCACCGCTGGTGTGGGCATACACTACCAGACCACTGATGATATCAGCTTGGGTGAATCTGCTTGAGGAAACTCCACTCAGCAGAATTTCTCCAAACTTAGGGACTTCTTCCACAATGAATGTCAGCCTCAGGTCATCAGTGTCCTCATGTTTTCCTTGGATAACACCGGCAGTCATTTCTGTGGCACCATTTTCCAGGACATCCAAGCGAGAGCCAAAGGTGCCCTTTGTCAGGCTGAGTGTTGGTGTCTCATCATCAATAAGTTTTACCCCTACCTTCAAAGTGATTGTTACAACATGAACACCATCACTAACATCCAATTTAAAAGAGTCACTTGCCATTTCATCACCATTGTGGATGTATGATACTTTTCCATCAGCGATATCCTTCAAATGGAAACTACTTCCTTTTTTTAAGTTAGTAAACATATGCTGAAGATGGCCATGCTGTGGAGTTTGACTTAGTGTGAATGAAATTTGCTTACTGTCAGTGTCAAGGTCATTTGTGTCAAGTTCGGCACTCGTGATGACATGCAACCCTCTTTCAAGGACTGTGAATCCAGTGTTCGTTATCTGTGGGGGTTTGTTGTTCACAGGCTGCAGAAAAATTGTAAAAACTCCATTAGCACTGTTTCCAGCAGTGTCCTCTACTGTGAAATGGAACTGCACCACATGTGGTGTAATGCCAAGTTCAAGGTCTGGTGGGTTGTAGGAAATCTTATGATGGTTAATTTGTGCTTGGGTAAATTTGGTTACATCACTATCTGGGCTGTCAGTCAAAACAATAGACCCAAATCTAATGGGATTATTCTCATCAGTGTCAGTTGGCGGTTGAGTTATTGTATATTTCAGGTCACGGTCCTCTGTGTCCAAGTCAGTGTAACGAAGAGCATTCTTGTTAAAATGAGTCAGCTGGTACTCATGTACCGTCATCTGCAAAGTAGTGCCTGGGAACAGCACAGGTGGAATATCATCGATAGGTAAAATTTTTATAATAAATGATTTCTCGCCAGATTGGTTGGGAGGATCAGCATCATCTTGTACTTTGAAAATGAACTGATCAGTAACTGTCTCTGTGATGTGTGGACCTGTATGCCTATAGAACAGCTTTTCATCTGTGATATCTTTCTGGAGCCAGTGTGTCACTACTTTTTCATACACACCATCTTCTGCATTAAATTTCCAGGATGACGGGTCCTCGGGTGCTTCAGATTGCCTAACCACAACCTTGCCAATAGCAGAAAATGGAGGCTCGATTGTAAATTGAATGTTGGAATCTTCAGAGTCGATGTCTGCTGCACTGAGGGTGAGCTGTGAGATGGGCACCATCTGATTTTTTAATAAAATCAGCCCAATGTTTGCATTTATGATGGGCGGCTCATCATCTGTGGGTACAATTGTGATGGGGAACAAAAACTCAACTTCATTCTTGCCATCTGACATTCTGAATATTATATTATCACTGTATGTGTCACTGCCATCATGCTGGTATACCACAATGCCGACCTCCAGATCAGCCAGTGTAAAATACTTCCTGTTGGTGCCCAGAACAGTTAAGTGACCGTGACGCAGTCCATCAACCACCATTATCCTGACACTTTCCAGGTTGTCTTCATCACTTATTTCTAAATTGTTCTGAGTAAACAAAGACCTAGACTGGCCTTCATATAATAGCTGGCCGGTATTCTTAGTGACTACTGGCGCTAATGTATTCATAGGCTTCACAACAATCATGAAAGCAAAAGGATCTGAAATGCCACCATCTGTGTCTATGACCTCAAACTCTATTTGAAAGATCCTCTCTGTATCCGAGTCCAAAGAGGGAGGTTTGTATGCGATCTTCAGATCTTTGAGATCCCTTTGATAAAAGGATGTGATAGGTAAATTCCTATCATCTGTACTCACAACATAGCCCTCTTCAAAAGACAGAGGAGAAGTGATGTTGAAAACAAGATCATTAGGATCGGATTCTGTGTCCTCCGCAGCCAACATATCAGGAGTTAAAGCTGTCATAACAAACTGATCAACTTCCATCATCATCATAGCCACAAAACTCGGTTTGGGGGGAGTGTTTTCTTCGCCCTCTTTTATCCGAATCATTACATGGAAATACTCTTGTTTCAGTAAATAATTTTCTTTGCTCCGTAGCTCCACAACCATTGGGATGTAATCCTTATTTGGGGACTTGTGGGTAGACGTGTGCTCATAGCGGATATCTGATTTGAGAAACAGGTCACAGTCCATCATTTTCTCCAGTTTGCTCTCATCAACAACTTTACCATATTTAGGAAAAGCACTGCTGGCAGCCAGGGATGTTACCTCACATTGATCTGAATCTTTATCATAGGTGAAGTCTAAATGCTTTCTGCCGATAGGATTACTAGTACCACGCAGTTTATCAACATTAAGAGGCATGTTCTTAGTAACAATCTCCAATTGTGTGAAAACAACCTCCACCTCTAGCATAAAGGGGATGATAATAGTTTCAGTCTGAGTGTCATACCTGAGTTGCAGCTTCACCCTGTCACCCGCAGGGCTCCTGGAACCGAAATGAGAATATCTTACATCGTTAGGACCAAATTCACACGGGAACTTTTTAGGAGACACATGTCCCGGTCTCTGAGACAGCGGATCATTATCTAGAACGGTAATACTGCACCTGTCTCCCGGCTGAACTTCAATGACCAAATCGTTGATCGGATCTATGTAAACAGATCTCCCGAAAGGCACGTGTATGCCGTTGTTTGCCACCAGTATCGCGTCCTCGGAGAGTTCTGGCGTGTACGCGTACGACAATCCTTGTGTTTCAACTCCTCGCGCTGAACTACCTGTCAGTGAAAGCACGAGAATGAGAAATCTGTGAAGTTCCATGCTGAATGCACACAGAGCTACAGGAGGTCCGTAGGTAATTGAAATATCCGAATGGAGCTCGATGGGGTTCTCCGCTCTTTGTGCTTTACATCCACGAGGGGAGAGGAAACAAATCAGAAAGTTAAAAAATCCACACGCGCACCAGGATGCTCGCGCGGTATTCCCACAGACTCAGCGCGAGCTCAGTTTTAACTTGTGCGTGGATGACAGCAGGAGGACACGCCCACAGCTTCATTCTATTGGACGGAGAGTTGCGTTTCGCAGGTGATTTTCTCAAAGGATTTGACTGTCTTCTTTAACTGTGCTGAAGATCTGATCTGGCGCGTCTGGATACAATAATAACTATCTAAATTTCTTCACTTAAAAAATAATAGAATTATGTATTCCGTTCTCAGTAAACCTATCTCATGAAACAAAAACAACTGAATTGAAGTTTAAAAATTATTTTTCTGATGTCTGAAAGCGCATTTGAATTTAAACTTGTACCTATTTTATCTCTAGGTTGTTGATTTAACTCTTAAAAAGCAGAAACATAAAACATTAACTTATTGCTTTTCCATCTTACATTAAGTATTTCCTATGTAGCTCAAACAGTTATGCTAAAGTCATGGGTTCAGGGAATGCAAGTAATATACAAGTAAAAATGTATGACTATTAGGTAAAAAGTATGCCAAATGTATAAAAGTGTATAACATTTAACTTAAAGCCAGATAAGGCTGATGAGTTCATGCTTGAGATTTTATGTCTCTTGACCTGCCCGTGGGACCCTTTTTCAATATTTGGCCCACTCACTCACGGTTCTTCCCTCCAGCCTCTCAAATATCTGTAACCCCCATGTTCAGATACAGAAACTATTTAAGAGTTAATATGAGCATCACATACTTGAAAAGACTTGATCTTTAGTTATGAGGTCGGGGCAATGCTAGCTATGAGATAAAATTTATATGACTGAACTGAATTGAATATTTAAAATATGAAATGAACATTTACTCATTAAAGTGTCTGGAGATTAAAGACTGTTCTTGACTTCAGCTGATGAATATATTTCAGTAAAAATGATGTAACCCATTAAAAAAACATTTCTTGACAGCTAAAAGAAATAGGAGAATCATGTAAGATTTAAACTATACTTCAATATTTATACATATTAATGATTTAGTATATAATGCTCAATCAAAATGATATGTGCTCTCATGTGGGATACAGCTAATATTGTCCCATTTAGGAGGGCACGGCGATAACTTCATGACTATTTGTATTAAATGTTTTATTTTAAGTGAATTTAAAATTATGTTCAGGTCTTTTATACTGTAAATATTTAAATGGCATTATTACTGTCAGGATTTATTTTTTCTAATACTAAAGAAGGATTGTAGGTGTGTATTGTGTGTGATCTCTGAGAAGGAACATTTTTAAAAAATAAATAAATAACATATGTTTTGCCTATTCTCCACAGTTTGAGATTTTTTTGGGGCATGACAGTTGGTTACTTCTTGGTTGAAAATTGTATAAGGGAGAAGCCATGAAAGAGTCTTCTGAAGTTAGTTTGGGAAACATATGTTTTATAGTTACAGTATGAAAGACTACAGTCAGTGTTTCCCAGAAACCATCAAACCTGTAATCGATCATCTGTGCAGACACCATAAAAACTTCTGATGGCTTGAATTAGATGAGATACGAGTCTTGCTATTTTCTCTCACCTTCTCAGTTTTTCAATTGAATTTTTTGTCTGAATGTAGCCCTGGGAAAATACGTCCAATTTATTGGTGGCGGTAGACAGAATCAATCAGACCTCTAATCTCTGTGATCGAGAATATAACATACTTTGTCCAAAGGGACCAAAAGTACCTTGAGAAGTCTGCAGTGCTGCAATAAGTGTGGCAAAATTGCACTTAAAAACAAAGAAAAGAAACAAAACCGTGTGAGTGTTTATACTGATGTTTGAATTAAAAGCATATTTAGATATTAAAAATGATGCAATCGTGTCCAGTGATATAATGCACACAACAATAAGTTTCAAAAACATTTATTTATTTATTTATTTATTTAATATACCCTCAAATGTTTTAACAGTGCAGTTAATTTTTATACAGACATGACATCATTTGAGTACACGTCAGGGGAAAACGGAGCCCACTCATATTAAAGTTCACAGCTGCTGAAAGTCCATTCCCAGGTTCCTTCTGTATTCCTGTGGTGACAGTCTGTCTTCTTGCATGTCTGCAGACCGAGAAGTGTTCAGAATTACAATGGCAAATATTACATCTATAGCAAGAGAAAATACTACCCAATTTAAAAAATGCCCACCTGTCAGACAGTCTCACTGAATGAGTCATGAATCAAAACCATTTTAAAACTGGACGTTAGAGCTGCACTTTGTCTGCAGTTTCTCTTAAAGTAAATTTGTGACATTAACCATGTGATATTATTGTGCAGATGATCAAATTCTCTTTAAGGTAAGATTATTAAAGACACAGGTTACCCATAATGCTCCAGGTATCTAAAAGAAAACACTGTCTTGGTACTAGGCATACAGTACCAAAATATTTTCTAGGTTTCTCCCTTCCCAATGGATCTGGAAGAAGCTACATCACAGTTAAAAATACCTTTAAAGTTTAAGGTGCATCTGTAGTTTCCACCTAACAAACTAGTAAAACATCATCTAAGGGATCTGTGAGAAAGTATTAGAACTTTACAATGTATTTTCTGAAAGGTCGCTTGTTCCTCTTGAGTACTGTTGCCATTTCTGTCTCAGGTGCTTGAAAGGAAGGGAGATATTCTCAAGTAAGTATCCAGTATTGTTTAATCATTTGTTAATGTGTACACTCTAATGACACAAGGATGATGGAGGTGTTACTCACCTTTAGAGTTTTAACTTATAACTTAACTTAATAAATTATAACTTTTTTGGGGGGGGCTAAATAACAACTGCTAGCTGATGCCACTGGGCTTGAGTCAAATGAGACACAAATTTGCTCTGAGGGGAAACTGCTGCCATTTTCAGCTGTCAGCATCCAACAATAATATAGCCTAAAGAAACAATATAATTAAAATGATATACATAAAACATAGGCATATAAATGTACATTACCAAATATGAAAAAGCATGTCTTGGTAAATCATAATTATAATATAAAATTCATAATTTGGACATCAAATTTAAACTGTGAGATAAAAAAGTTGTAATTATGGAATTTAAGCTAACAATGAGATAAACATCAAAATTATGAGATAATAAGTCATAATTGTGAGATTAAAAAAACTGATGGCACTGAAAAAATTAAATAAATATATAATGACATAATTATGACCTGTCAAAAATTACAAGATAAAAAGTCACAATAATAAGCATATTTAATGTCATACATCCTTTTTTATAAAAGAGCACTTCCTCCATGAGAAAAAGAAAGAAAAACACTTTTGTGAATCTTAATTTTGAAATAGAAGTCATAGTTATGACATAACAATTCTAAATTATGAGATACTAAAAGTCATAATTATGATTTCAAAAGTTTAAATTACGAGATGCAAAGTCATATTTATGAGATAAGTTGAAATAACAAGATAAAAAGTCTAGCTTCTGTCTGCTTCTTGTTCCTCATCTTTAATGGAAAATGTCAAAGAACAAAAGGGGGCAGCTAATTTTTAAGCATAATTTCACAATGTTATTATTAAATTCCTTTGTGTAGGCTACCTTTTCTTTAAATCATCTGTTTGCTGAATAAATAACAATTTAAAGGAAGCTAATAGAACACAATATGGAGAGATACTGTGAAACATTTTTGGGAGGAAATCTAAGCAGATATTCTATACACATCATTGACACTGCTGCTGGTTGGAGTGAAGGGAGGTGTAATTAATAAATTGCTACCCTTTTTTGTAAATGTCACACTCCGTGGTAAATATTTACATATCTGTTTCAGACATGCCAGAACAACCCTCATTAGTGTCTCATTTGCTCTTTACTCTCTATATTACACTTTGTAACTACGTGCACGAGCACTTGTTAACTGACTCACAACATTATTTCAACGACCACTGTCAAAGTTCAAGAACAAACTACCATCTCGAACCCTTTCTGGTCACTGTTAAATGGCAAATTTCATATTTAATGATATACAGTCAAAAATCACATGAGTCAGTGAGGTATAATATAGGCTAGTCTATGCTGGCAGTCCCCGGTGTCACCTGGTAGAAGAAAGAGAGAAAACCTGAGAGAGAAAACTTTCATATTACTGCCTTTTTGAGAGATTAATTGAGAGTTACATAAAGGGTTCTGATTGCAGGGGTTGAGAAGTACAGACCTCATCAGCTCCATGTCAGTTATAATTAAGCATCATTACAGTTTTTATTGCAAATGTCCAAAATCGTAGCGCAATAAGATTGATAATCCAGAAGAGGGCACTGCTGTATCATTACAAATCACATTTACTGTACAGACCTCATTAATGAGCTAAAGAACTGTAATGTCTCAGCTGATTACACTATTGATCCGAACAATTGCAGACTTTCGAGGGATATTACTGCGCTGGGTTAAAATGGTTGATATGCATTTTCCAAAAATTATGACTATCCCACACTATGCCCACTTCCACAACACCATACAATTATCTTAAAACTATTATTTTATTTTATTTTTATTTTATTTTTTGGTGTTGGTAAATAGCTTGAAATAAATGAGATAAATGATGTATGAAGAAAACAGAGAAATCAAGGTACATATGAAACGACGGTCAGATGTAGTGTTCTGGTTGTCCACCAGAGGGCACTCCATTATTCGTCATTGGCATTGTGTCATGGACTTCATTTCCTAAAAGCCACTGCCTGGACTGATGCCGCCTTCACACCATGTCATAATTACTGTAATTCCAGGATGACAAAAACATTAGGTTGGTCGTTAGAGCAGTAAATAGATTTGGCTTTACTACTGAGCAGATCTGCTTTTACTGAGGGAGTCGCGAAAGAGCACTGCAGCGTTCCTTCAGTAGACACCACACCAGATCCATGCCATGTTACTGCTGTCAAGTCTGCCAAGTCAGAGTCTGTTTATGTCAAGAGACAGATTCTGTTCATGTCAAGTCAGAGTCTGTTCATGTCAAGTCACAGTTTGTTCATGTCAAGCCAGAGCCAGTTCAAGTCATGTCTACTAAGTCAGAGCCTGCTCACGTCATGCCTACCAATCCACAGCCTCTTCACAACATGTCGGCCGCACCTAAGTCATCAGATAACATGGCCGCCACTCCAGAGTCTCATTCTATCATGGCTACAAGTCCAGAGCCTCTTTTCAAGATAACCGCCAGTTCAGAATCACTACAAAAGATGGCTACCATGCCAGAAACTCCAGTCGTCATGGACACTATGCCAGTCTTCAGCCACTTCAGTGTCATGAATGAATGTTGCACTTGAAGCTACTAAGGTAGTGCCAAGGTAACCAAGACTGATGTCCAGTGTGGCAGACCCACAGCTGATTTCAGTGCAAGCGGCATGCATCCCGGTTATCTCAGTGCTCTCAATCCCAGTGAACTCAGAGGTTCGCCTCCCATTGCCCCTCAAGTAATGCCAGTTGCCATTTTCTGTCTTGGCCATTCACACTTCTGAGATGGCAGTGTTGGCTCCAGTCCATGAATACACTCCAGAGCCTGCTCCAGCCCCTTAATCTGCTCCAGAGCCTGCTCCAGTCCATAAGTCTGATCCAGAGCACGCTCCAGTCTCTGAATCCCTTGTCTGCCCTGTCACAGCCAAGGAGGCAATCTCTGAAATTTTCATCTGTCCTGTCACAGCCAAGGAGGCCATTGCTGAACTCTCTGCATGCCCTGTCACAGCCAAGGAGGCTGTCTCTGAGCTCTTCACCTGTCCTTTCACAGCCAAGGAGGCCATCTCTGAGACCATTGACTGTCCATTCACAGCCATGGAGACAGTCCTGTCTGCTCTGCTTTGTTGGTAATCTGCTCCACTGTGGGGATCTTTGGCCCTGTGTGTTCAACAATGGTGGTCATCTGCTCCATTGTGGGGATCATGGTCAGATGGAGTGCTCTGGTTGTCCACCAGAGGGTACACCATTCTACATCATTGTGTCATGGACTTAATTTCCCACAAGCTACTGCCTGGACTTATGCCTGATTGAACACACCTGTACCTCATTATCTTGTTACCTCTACCTATATAAATAAGCCTGTTTGTTTCTGCTATTTATTGTGAAGTCTTAACATAATGTCACACTGCTATCTTGAATAATGTTTCATGGTCTTAATTTTTAAGCCTGATAGCCAGGATTGCTCTGTTTTCCTGAGCTCCTTACTATGCCTATGTTTTGACTGATTTTATGTCTGACCTCATGCCTGTCTGACTGTGGATTACTCCTTCTACACCATTAAACTTCTGCATTCTGCATTTTGCCTCCCTCCCACAGGGGCGTGTCTAGAGCATTTTCAGTGTGTGGGGGGGGGGGGCATGCTGGGGAAAAAAATTCTACAGTATATTACGTAAATCCTATTGATTTTATTATTTTTTTAACTTGAATAAAGTTACTTGTAAAAAATGCAGTACTAAAGCACATTTTTAATTAATTTCGTTTTTTGTCATACCTTTATATATCCATTAGGTTAAATTTGAGAATAAATATATATATTTTTTTCTTTGAAAGAAACTTCCTATATCTTTACTTATTTTCATGGCTTGGCACTGCTCTCTTCCCTGCCTTCAAAAGAAACACTTATGTGTGTCTGTTATTCTCAATCTTAAAAAAAATAAATAAATTAACTTACTATCTAACTGACTTATTCTCATGCATTAACAAGTAACGTGTCACCAGACAATTATTATTATGGAACATTCTGTGCATATTGTCATTTGGTGCAATCTTGCTATGTGATCACTGTCACAAAATAAACTGATAAAAAATATGCAAATCACCATGACTGTTTATTGTGTTTTATTAAACGCTGACTGAACATTCGATTGAAATCAACCACGAACAACGCGAGCAGAGTCTGACGGGGTAAAAACATTGATCTGAGAAAACCATACAAACATATTAAACCATACATAAATGTTACCTACCAGGGGTGTATTCCAGAAAGCAGGGTTAACTTACCGTGAACTAAACCCTGAACTCTTGGTTGATTAACCCCAAACCTTGCTTACTCGAGGTATGTGGTTCCAAAAACGCATCCGGGAGTAAGTTCAATCAACTCAGAGTATGTTCCATGTTAAGACTCAAGACATTCTCAACAGAGCAACGAATCGACGAGTCACTATAGAAACAGACGCTAAGAAAAAGCGCGCCAAGCTGTTTCTTTCTTCTTCTTTTGTCCATTACTTGTTTACATGCTTAGTGCATATCGCCACCTAATTGATGGCTGTGCAATCATTTTAAAAAAATGTTTCCATTTAATCTATAATCCTTGAGAATGTGAATTATATTGTTTGTTGGTAAGTTAAACATTACCTTGTCATAGTGTTTTATAATTTATACAGATAACTCTTATATATGCCAATAAAATAAATAATAATTTAAGAATAATATATTACCTTATTTATTACTTAAATTAGCGCTTCCTCATTAACATATAAAATATATATATATTTATATGTATAATATTATTTTATTTTAATTTTTTTCTCTATATATAATAGGCTATATTACATATTGTAATATTATATAATGTTGTGTGCTATCTGAAGGCTCGTTGAAGTGAACTAACCATGGAACATAACCTGCTCTGGAGCAGGTTAAATTCACAGAGTGAGTTGTTATATGACAACTAACATACCCTAAAAGTAACCTCCATTTTAGGAACCTAAAGTTGAGGTTATCCGCTTACTTACTCTTAAACATAGCCGGGTATGTCATAACCTGCTTTCTGGAATACCCCCCAGCTCTTTGTTTGGTGTCTTGTGATGTGTCGTTCTTTGGTGTCTTGTGATGTGTCGTTCTTGAACGATTCGAATCTTTAATGTGACTAGGGAAGAACGAGTCATCTCTATGACGGCGACATCACTTAGATTTTTTTTTTTCAGTGGATTCTAATCTTCAAAAATTACCTTGTTGTATGATTTATGTCTTTTGAGTTCACCCTTCAGATTAGACTATAGAACTGTAGTGTTACTTGTTTAGGATTCAAAATATTATTTGCTTTTAATTTATGTCATTATGTCCTTTTTGAGCATGCATCGTATACATATATTAGACCAATTTGTCAAGTCTGCCTATAGGAAAAGCAATTATTATACCAGCAAACTCAAAATTTGATTAAAAATTTAACTAGGCTATAAATACTTGGATTATTATATTATTATATAGCCTAGTGTTTATTTACTGATCAAAAAGACAAATTAATCAATATTTTATTTATAACAAGGTTTTATTTATTTATAACACACCACAGATCCTCAAGAAACAGTAACAGAAATGTCAGAAATAGCGTATGGGGCTGTCATGTGATTAAGGAATGATTTGAACCCGAAGACTTGTCAGACAAGAGGCGAGTTAATCACAGACTGAAGACCCAGGTAAAGAATTAATTAATCTTTTCTGTATCTTTATAGCATTTTAGTTTTGTATTGTTTGTAGTGTGATCAACGTTTGCGTAAGTACTAGATGTGTTGGGGAAGTAACACGTAACATTTTAATTACATTTAGCTAAAATGAACGAAATGACTCGAAAAAAGATCCGTTCATTTTGCTGAACGCGACTCAAAAGTCTGAGTCGGTATAATGAACCGAACTTCCCATCAGTAGTGTCTCGACTTCCCACACTTGATAAAGTAAAAGTCCAAGTCCGCGACCATAGATATACAGGTCCTTCTCAAAAAATTAGCATATTGTGATAAAAGTTCATTATTTTCCATAATGCAATGATAAAAATTAAATTTCATATATTTTAGATTCATTGCACACCAACTGAAATATTTCAGGTCTTTTATTGTTTTAATACTGATGATTTTGGCATACAGCTCATGAAAACCCAAAATTCCTATCTCAAAAAATTAGCATATTTCATCCGACCAATAAAAGAAAAGTGTTTTTAATGCAAAAAAAGTCAACCTTCAAATAATTATGTTCAGTTATGCACTCAATACTTGGTCGGGAATCCTTTTGCAGAAATGACTGCTTCAATGCAGCGTGGCATGGAGGCAATCAGCCTGTGGCACTACTGAGGTGTTATGGAGGCCCAGGATGCTTCGATAGCGGCCTTAAGCTCATCCAGAGTGTTGGGTCTTGCGTCTCTCAACTTTCTCTTCACAATATCCCACAGATTCTCTATGGGGTTCAGGTCAGGAGAGTTGGCAGGCCAATTGAGCACAGTAATACCATGGTCAGTAAACCATTTACCAGTGGTTTTGGCACTGTGAGCAGGTGCCAGGTCGTGCTGAAAAACGAAATCTTCATCTCCATAAAGCTTTTCAGCAGATGGAAGCATGAAGTGCTCCAAAATCTCCTGACCCTCATTGACCCTGCCCTTGATAAAACACAGTGGACCAACACCAGCAGCTGACATGGCACCCCAGACCATCACTGACTGTGGGTACTTGACACTGGACTTCAGGCATTTTGGCATTTCCTTCTCCCCAGTCTTCCTCCAGACTCTGGCACCTTGATTTCCAAATAAAATGCTAAATTTGCTTTCATCCGAAAAAAGTACTTTGGACCACTGAGCAACAGTCCAGTGCTGCTTCTCTGTAACCCATTTTCTGCACACGCCTGTGCACGGTGGCTCTGGATGTTTCTACTCCAGACTCAGTCCACTGCTTCCGCAGGTCCCCCAAGGTCTGGAATCGGTCCTTCTCCACAATCTTCCTCAGGGTCCGGTCACCTCTTCTCGTTGTGCAGCGTTTTTTGCCACACTTTTTCCTTTCCACAGACTTCCCACTGAGGGCCTTGATACAGCACTCTGGGAACAGCCTATTCGTTCAGAAATTTCTTTCTGTGTCTTACCCTCTCGCTTGAGGGTGTCAATGATGGCCTTCTGGACAGCAGTCAGGTCGGCAGTCTTACCCATGATTGCGGTTTTGAGTAATGAACCAGGCTGGGAGTTTTTAAAAGCCTCAGGAATCTTTTGCAGGTGTTTAGAGTTAATTAGTTGATTCAGATGATTAGGTTAATAGCTCGTTTAGAGAACCTTTTCATGATATGCTAATTTTTTGAGATAGGAATTTTGGGTTTTCATGAGCTGTATGCCAAAATCATTAGTATTAAAACAATAAAAGACCTGAAATATTTCAGTTGGTTTGCAATTAATCTAAAATATATGAAAGTTTTAATCATTTTAAATTAAAAAATTTAAAAAAACCCGGGCGCCGCCATTGGCTAGCGGACCCCCACCTGCTGTTAGCATTCCATTGACTCCCATTCATTTGTAACGGGGTGTAACGGTACGTGTATTCGAACCGGACCGTTTCGGTACAGGGCTTTCGGTACGGTGCACGTGTGTACCAAATGACGGAATGCATTATTTTGTGCACGGAACATTTACATTTTTGTGTTTCCAAACGAGCATATTAAGTGGTGGAAGTCTCCGCGTTCAGCGCAAATCCCGCCCTGCAGCTGATTCTATAAGGCCGGCGACACACTGGATGCGTGGCGCAAGCGTTTTAGCTGCGTGGCGTGTCCGTTTTTAATTCGGCTCCCATGTAAACAGGTTAGAGCTTGCAGACTGCCTGTGTGAGATGTGCATCTCAGAAAACGCGTGCATGCTAGAAATAGAACCGACGCCTATTTTTCACGCGACACACAAGCGTGTTGGAAGCGTTTCCGGAAAAAATTGAATAGGAAAATATGTTTATATGTCATTTTGTACACAAATACATATTAATTCATGACACTTTGATGTTTGAAAGTCTATAGGTTGACATAAATTCAGATATAAATGTATTTAAAAAATAAATTAATAATTATCGATTTTCAAATATTGCACCTGTCAAACATAGTCTATTTTGCCGTCAATACTGTTGACAGTGTCCTTTATCAGTAGGCTTTATATTTATGCTCAACATAAAGTATAGATATTGTTGTCATGAGACAAGAGCCTGGTCTGTCGGTGGTCTCCCGCTATGTCACCTACAGCAGCAGCATGCTGGGATTGGTAATGCTGCACTGTAATCATAGTTATTTATTTATATCTTTCATTATATTTTATTATATGATATTGGTTTGAGACTGAGAGTATTTTATTTAGTGGAGAACTTTGCAGCAGTATTTTATTTCTTATTCTATTTTTATTTTATATATATTTTATTAAAAAGTATTTAAAAAAAAGTGTATAGTAATAAACAACCTGCAGTTTAATGTTTGCATGTTTGCATTTCTTACTGTACCGAAAATGAACCGAACCGTGACTTTAAAGCCGAGGTACGTACTGAACCGTGATTTTTGCGTACCGTTACACCCCTACTATGAGGCTATCGGGGGGCCGTGGAGGCATAAAGTCAAGGGAGATAATTAATCAGAATACTTACCAAAATTTGCTCCTGTTCACGCTCGCCTTCTCTGCAAGATTCGGTGGGTGATTCAGATTTCTCTTGGCACAGCAGAAAAATAGAAAAATATACAAGACATTTCTGAGAAAATATTCTACAAGTGTGCAACTCTCATTGGATGAATTCACGTACTGATTTGCAAGATGTGCAACATTTCTCCACGACTTCACATTTCTTGATGCGGGTGTGTAAATACGTTTTGCACCATATTCACTGCAGCAATTGTATCAAAAATGTGAGCGTACAAGTTTCTTAATTTGTGATTTGTAGAATAGGATTTGTACACCTGCAATGGAGAATTTGAGAAGGTGTAACTGTTGTGTTGTGTTTGTGGGAGAGAAAAAAAGTCTACAGGTTTGCAACTCTTAAAACATTTCTCTCTGTGACTTCAAATTTACTGATACACATGTGTGGCTTTTCTCTACAACTACAAATTGCACTGCCACAGGTGTTCAGTCGTTTTGACTCAAAAATACCTTCATACACCTGGGGTGGCCAATCTAATTTCAGGGGGGGACTTGACATTACTGTGGAAATACTGTATTGTTTAAAAAAAACAAAAACAAAAAACACAAGCTTGTATCTGAGTTATTATGATCCCTTTTGACTTTCAAATCAAAGACCACTCACAATATTAACAACAGCTTAACAACACTTAAATTAATTCCTTGCTCGGAGCACCAGGAGGGTCAAACAGAGCAAAAATGCTCACAAATCACTACATGAGCCATAATCTAATCTTTCTGTGCATAGACAAAGTGCTTCAGCTGGATTTCAGATTGACCTGTGGTTTCCAGAATGCTTTTATGGACCATAATACATCGGTGGCTGCGGAGTGAGATGGTCATTAATGATGTTGACCTGGCTGGAGAGCCCTGCTGCTGCTTCAAACTCAAGCCTTTGCTCTCTGTGCAGCCACTAAAGAAAATAGTCTGTTATAATTGGTGCCGCCACATCATACTTTTCCTGTCCAAAGTAATGGGAAGAAAGCAAGGAAGGAGGAGTGGCGTGAGAAAGAGAGGCATGGAGGTTAATTATAAGCTGCATGCTGTAGATGGAGGGCCTGATCGATGCTTTAGAGTGACATGATGCTTTCATAGGTGTTTGTCTGCTGTTTGTATGCATGCACAAATCTGGTTCTTCAAATCGGAGATATCAAATTACACTTTTAACAGGGAATGATTAGGTTGAAATGCTTGTAACATTTGGTAAACAATAGTGAATTGAAACATACACTGGATTAAATGAGTTATGAGAATTGTAGCTTACCGCCATCTCATTATTCGAGATGCATTTGTTTCAGATTTCCGCTTAATTGTGTTTGTTGATTAAATTATCATAAATTGCATTTATGAATCCAAACCAGAGCCATCACCAGGCACTGCTGCTTCAGGAGAAAACAAATCGTATTGTCTGTGCACATTTAGCTTTCTCATTCACACACACTTTTCTATTCCTTCAGAGACATTTTAGTACCCAGGAGCTTATCATCACTTGAACTGTCTGGGGCTTTTCATTTTCTTCAAGCATGCCCTGATGTTCACTGTGACATTAGCCTCGAGCTGCATGTGCTTTTCAAGCTGATCTATGACCATCCGAAGGTGTTTCCATGTTATGTTAATAGTCTGTTGCTTTTCCATTACACAGTCCATTTGTCTAGCGTTGTTGTTTATGTGTAAACATCACTGGGAATATAGTAGTGTTCTACCGCTGATGATAGCTGGATATTAGATTAGTCTGTTGAAAAATGAGTGCCAAATGTCTCGCAAAACATTCCAAATGAATCTGGATTTCAAGTAATGATGTAATTAAATTGTGATGCCTGATAAGATGCCTTTTTATAGCTAATATGTAATATCCAAACACATTTTCACAACATAATACACTGAATCAACATTTCTTGGCATGTTGGAATTTCATTTTTCCATGAGCCGCTGCTAATGTCCTGTTCAGTCATTCAGTCAGTCACATGAAGTGTAAAATGAAACTGAGGCCAAGCTTTAAGGAGGTGCAGCCTTGTGCTGGCATGACATTTCATCGAATTGAATTTAAAGCAGGACAAGACACCTCTAGAATACGAAACAAAAAATTAAGAGAGGTGCAAGGGTGAGGGGCAGATCTCATATCTAAGAATGACCTCTCAAATAATATGCTTCAATATGTCAAGGGTTGTGAAAAAGAAGAAGATTGTACATATTGTAAGAACAGAAATCCAAGATAAATGTCTAGCCTCGACATAAATGTTAGATGTATCATATGTTCTACAGAACAAAGCTAAATAAGGAGTATTTGAAATATAACTATCAAACAAAACCAATCAAACAATATATAATTGAATCAAGCATTTACTTTAATAGTAATACTAAAATAGTTTGTTTTGTTTTGGGCTTTGCTTAGATTTTTTTTTGTTTTGTCTGTGGTTTATTTTGTTTGTTTTGTATCATTTTATTTTGGGCTTTAGATTTGTCTTTTGTTTATTTTGTTTCTGGCATTACTCTGCTTAGATTTTTTATTTATTTTCGACTTTGCTGTATTTATTTATTTTTATTTTTTTGGCTTTGCTATGCCTTTTATTTTGTTTCTGGTTTTACTTTTGATTCCATTTTTTTTTGGCTTTGCTTTGATTGTCGACTTTAGTGTACCTCCAGTTTATTGTTTATGCCGAAATATTTGTTGACAATTATGTTATTACTTGTAAAGTCAAATAATAATGATGCAGTGACAAAAAAAAAAAAAGAAAATAGTGCATTTCTTTGCTTTACAAAAATGTAGCAAATTAATTACTTCTGTGAACTCCAGGAAACCAATCAACTGCTTGAACACGCAAGCTAAATCTAAATTCATGCCACATGTCTTTTCATTTGAAAGATACATTGAGTGAGAAGCAAAACTAACAGGCAGAGATAGCTTATCTGTAATACATGTTGTGACCAGTCACTGAGGAGGTGGGGGAAAATGACTTCTTTAACAGCAATTCAGAGAGCTATCCTTTGTGTGTGTTCAGTCTCCTACTAACCTCATAGAATTGTTTGATTAAGAGTTTCTACAGAAATATGAGGAAAAACATACAAACACAAGACCACGGGATTGTGCAGCTGTTTCATAGGCTTAGCTGGCTTATATATCTGTAACATCACAAGAATTCAAGCTCTGATAGAAAGGTTGTCAGGTAATGCTCTGTCGCACAATCACGTCCACGACACATAAAATATCTAACATAAATATTCAGCAATTCTGTCATTTGCTTGCTTAAGAAGGCTTCTTACAGATGGCACAGGATTGAATTTATGCAAATAGCAACATCACTGTTTGTCTTTGTACCCATTTAAACCATAAATGAGTCTTATCCACTCAAAGCTTTAAAACATGGTTTATGTATACATACATTAAATGAAGAAATTGAAAAGACGAAAAATCTATTCAAGCTGAACATATTCAACAAAAACAGGCACTGTATAGTTTGGTATTTAATGATTTAATGTTTAAGACAAGAATACTACAAGTGTAAATGTAACTTTTGTCACACTGGCAAGCTCTTTCACAATTTCTTCCACAGCTAATTAACAAACCACATCATTTCCTGCCAAATGAGGCTGGAGGCGAGCAATGCCTTTTCAAATGTGATCCAGAGTAACATGTCAGCATCTGAGTAATGTAGGCCTTGCTGTATTTATAATGCACTTCTCCCCTTTTCCCAGTAATGAGTAGCATAGAAAGGGCACAGCATGCCTGCTCTTCTATTAAAACAAATGAAAGATCCATTTATGACACTGAATAGTCAAAACCTCCTTTTCCTGCTCCATTTCTGCCTGGCAGTAATGTAAGAGGAGGGTAAGTGGAGGATGTAAAAGCAAAGGTAGAGCCTGTCATTCATTAGCCTGCTGTACTATTCAAGACAAACCATGATTTTAAGCCTTAATGAAAAGGCACACTAACTTGAGTGACCAGTAGGTTTATGTAACATTTCATATAATTTCTTTTCAACTAATTATTATTATTATCTTGACATAGTAAGCATATTATGAAATGTGTGTTTTATTATTTATTTACAGCTTCTTGAATCATACTGTTGTATAGTTTTGTTTAGCTCCACAGCTGCAGGAGTTTCATTACATTGACATTGTCATTTTCTGCCTGCAATAAAAGCTATATAACAGAGCTCAAAACAACCATTAATGAAACACACATGAAATGTAAAGAAAAAAGAAAAAGACAAAATATTATGACTCATTTGCCTTGTCTTCTTAAAATGGAAATCATATTTTTTAACAGTATGTAAACATTTATTGGACTTGAAGTAGACATTATGCATTTAAGACATGTAAAAATATGCATAATGAACAAAATATGTATGCGATCTTAAACAGAGCTGGAATATTTTGTGAAAGATCAAAAGATCTAGTTGACTGGGGCACAACAAATTGACAACATCCTGCAAGTGTGTATCTTTGAGAAGGGGGCTGTGAGGGTGGCTCGGTGAGATTTGTGAGGTCCTCTGACAGATTTGGAGCCGCAGCAGTCACAGTTAGCGCAGCTGAGAGTGGACACCTCAGGGCCGGACAATAAATAAGCATGTTCATCGTCTGTGACAGAAAAGCACCGGATAGTCACATCCTGGCCTGGCTACATCCTCCAACCCGATCTCTGGGAATGATTCGTAGCTCCGAGCCATGTTTCAGGAACACGTTTCCTGTAGAATCAGAGAGATCTAATATATTGCAAACTGCCTTTTTTTTTTTTAAAGCAGGTTATTGCAGCACAAAAAAAAGTGTTACTTTTACTCTTAGCAGCACAATCTGAAATGCGTCAAACATAACATATTAAAACACCACAAATAGGTCATATCTAAAACAATTTCAAAGCACTGGGAATAAAAGAAAGTTAATATCTTTTTGTTTTGCTTTTGGGCATAACATGTTCCCTACTTCGACGAAGTGAATAATTAGATGCTGGAGCGACAGTCAAGTATATTTGCATTTAAACATTGCATGGGAGACCCGGTCTCTTTGCAGCACTAAGATGATAAATTATTGGCCGTGATGTTGAAATCATATACTTTATGTGTGCATCCCATGGCAAATCAGATGTTATATTAAACTCCAAGCAGTTTAAGAGTGAAGACTTTGCTGATTACTTGTCCCGAAATGACTGGATATGGAAAAGAGGGATGTGATCATCTCTCCTAGCACTAATAACCATATCCATGGTCTTAGCTCCACTCATTACTGAGTCCAAGGTCAGGTAATGATCCCATTAGAAGCTCAGTGATTGTTAGATCATCTGAATTTTTTTTTTACAGAAGTTATAAAAGGGGCAGATGTAAATCTAAGCTGTTTATACTGAAGACAAAAGGTACAGGGGATAAAAGTCACCAGCTAGAATTAAACACAGAGACCCTCTTCACCTTTTGCTCTCCTACTCATATAGCAGCTATTTACAATAAGCCAAAGTGGGCACTGGACATGCATATCAGCCAGAGCATAAAGTAACTGACATTGCCCAATTGTGTCAAAAGCTCAACAAAAACAATGTTAGTGTCCATTTTGGGACTGTTATTAAATGCTTTATGCCATTATTCTTAATCTCAATCAGAGCATTGTCAGCTGATCTGTTCACAATAAAGCCATGTTGTGATGGAGCAATCTTGGTGACTGTATCCTCCAGAATGGTATCACTAACGATTCCTCCGTACACTTTCCCAGTTGATGAATGAAATCTGGCAGTAATCTGCAGGAAAACAGGGTTTTGAATTTTATTTTGTTTTGAATAGTTTTAACTATATCCTCACTCCATTGAAATTTTTTATATTGAATGCATGTGTTAAAGATAACACATAGTACAGGTGCCAGTTCTTCATGAAAGGTCTTTAAGACCCACAGAGGGATTTAAAATAAGGTCCAATAGCTTACGCTGCATTCACTTTGCAGAGTCTAGCTAACTTATACTCAGAGAAGGTATTCAACCATCTGACAGCTTACAGACGACATCTTCCTCTGAGGGAGAAGTGTGGATGACAATTGCAGCTTGCTGGTAGTTACATTCAATGCTGCTAAGGTAATAATCCAAGAGTAGTAAGCGCATCAGGTTTGGCCACTGCTGAAGAAGGTGGTGGAAAGTAGAGCACAGCAGCAATGATACAACTTAACCCTTGAGTAAGACGACTGGGTCGTAACCAGATTCACAAAGCTTCATGTGCAACATCCTCTAAATGAGCCAGTTGTTTCCGTGTAATGTTGTTACAGACATACATTGTAACTCCTCCTCTCCCGCTGCCCTCATGATCCCGCCCATATAGTGTATATCCAGGAAAATGAATCTGGAATATCAACAGTTAACCAAGTCTCTGATACACTGTTCGATTAAAGCTAAACTATAGCAAATAAAGGTCTTTTTGGTGATTGGTACAGCTTTTCTCTCATCAGAACTCCTCAAATGATACCAAAGCACTTGTATATTAACAAGATTGTATATAAGCATAACCATGACTCACTTAGTTCCCTCTGATACAAGTAAATCACTCAGAATAGGAAGCGAAATCTATTCAGGCGTCTGCGCTATATATAGTATGTGATTGTATAACTTGTTGAAGGTACATGTCTCCATAATACAAACCTGCTGCGTATTCGGGTCAGGCTGGACATATTGCTACTATAAAACTAATGAATCACAGCGCACTTGACATTTAGGTCTCAACCCATGACATGTATGAAAAATTACAGGCCATTTTCACGTAATTAGATGCAGCACGGCACTCAGGGAGGAAAACACTGACAGAACGCCATTGGGGCAGTTTATAATGGATTACAGAGAGAGCTCCAGCATTAAATGACAAGTAAAGCAGGATGGAAAACATCTGTAAAGAAACATTTAGTCAGGGGAATAAACCCACAACAATGGGGAATTGTATAATTGAAGCACATCATCTATATTCATTAGGTAATATGTGAAATTCAAATGCAAAGCCTACTGAAGGAGTCTCAGGAAATCATTAGATCTCTCAAAAGGTCTCCAGGTGGATACACATGAACAATATGAGGCAGTAAACGGAAGGATCCATTCATTTGCATGCAAGTGATTATGAAGGATAGGTAGGAAAACTGCAGCCATGCAACTAAACTGTGAGAGAATGCTGCAGAGAAAAGGGATTTTAAAAAAACATAGAAGGTGGACTAAAGCACTAACAAACCAAAAAACATGAACACAAATCTCACTGTTTCCAGTCCTGTGTGACATCTCGATATATCTAAATAATTTATGGCTGACAAAATCACATTTATTACAGCCAGATGCTGCTGCAGAGGGCAGCCCTGATCAAGTGAAGGAGTGTCACCGACCTGCTGTCTGCGCTGGGTTGATTCCGATGCCATCTGCACAAAAAATAAATCACAAAGAACATCAGCATTAGCATCGCAATGTGAATACATACACAAAACAATCATTCTTAAAGACAATCAATGAATTAGACAGATGGGCAAGAGCACAGAGAAACTGTTAACGCACTGAAATGCTGAACTATCACAATTTAAACAATCTCATTTACAATAACTCTCCTGTGCTGTGAATGGTGATTTATGTCTTCATTCTGTTTATGATTTTTTTTTTTTTTTCTAATCACTAATGACACAGCACAGCCCCTGTATCTACCTCTATAACTATGTAATTACAGAAATCAGTTCATTTTGCGTGAATTCATTAAGTGAAGGATTCAGCAGATGTTTTGTCTGATTCACAAAAAACAACTAAAGATTCAGTTGTTTGCAATTTGAGCTGATGTGTGGTTGTTTTTTATTTTAGTGCAGTTGACAAAAACCCAAACCAATGAAGATGCTAAGGTGATGTAAGAATCTGCCAGGATGTTACTCTGTGGTTGCTAGGGTGTTCTGGTGGTTGTTAGGTGTTTGTTTTGTAAGTTTGGCTGCTTTGAAAAGTAACAGCAAATTTAAATACTTTGGTTTAAAGAACTGATTATCAACAATGGAGCTGGAGCCCACTAGGGGGCATCAGCAAACTTCCAAGGGGCCCCAAGATCACTCAAACTAAAAATCAAGATTTTCTTCTCTGAATAAAAGAGGTTTCCCAAGGTCTGGGAAAACCTGATTATTTTAGTTTAATTAGTCAAAAAAGGTGAGAACTACTGGTTTAAGGATTTGATCAAATAATAATAATAATATAAACAACTTACCATTTGTAATGATGGCACTGGTGGCTGCTGGCACTTTAAACTTTAAAAGGAATAAAAACAAACATGTTTTATTGTTCAATCCATCAAATACATCCCATAAACAGCCCTGCACAGTCTCTCTGTCAGGCAAGGATAAGAAAAAAATCAACTCGAGTCTGTGTTTGCGTCAGCTGATTTAAAGAGTCTGTCCTAGAGAACAGAAGCCTTCAAACGTGTGAAGAAAGAACTCTCTGGGCTGAGCTTAGAAGAAAACTGTCACTGTCACAAAGAGCCACTGAAAACAAAAAACAGGCAAATTGGTTCTGAAGGGGCTTTGAAAAACTGCCCGGATGACCTGAAGGCATTTCTACACCCTAGAACAGCATAAAACTGATGGGGACCAAGAAGCCAGGCTAGCACCAGAATTAGTGACTAGAATTAGCAAAATCAAGTGTTTATATTAGATAAAAATGCATATATAATTCATGGACTACAGAGTTCATTCAGTTTCTAATTCTCCTTCGCCTACTTTTTGTCAGTCTGTTTTGTCAGGAGGAAAAGAGACAACAAAAACAATGAAAGATAGCACAACCATAACCTGAAGCGGGATTACAAAAATTGGAGGGTGAAAAAAGCTGAAATTAAGCCTGTGCATTTTTTTTTTAAAAAGGCACTTATTCTTTCTGGCTTCCACTTGATGCATTACATCTTCCTATTATGAGGTTGGCAGATTTGACATTTCATTATGTCAAAAAGGAGCAACAACCCAAGCTAATCTGCAACAGCATCCTGTCATGCTCTACGTCTGCGTGCCTTGAATACAGCCGTGAAACAGACCAAGACAGCCCACAGGAAATCAAGAGGGTTCTGTCAAATCTGACCCTAATTTCAAAATATTTATGGCTAATCATGTGTAAAATCCTATAATTGAACACAATGATATCAGCCATTATTTGTGTTTTTTTTTATTATGGTATCAGCTATGATATCAGGCCTTACTTGTTCTAGTTTCAAAAAATCTAGTAGTTGACTAAATAGGTTTTTAAATGGCCAACACTGATACAGCAAAATTGAAAGAAAGAAATCGAATATATTATATACATCTAAATATAATGTTATGGCTGCAACTGAGATACACAAAATTTATAAAATATAACAAATCCTTTTACACAACATTTACTCAAAATTCACCTTAACAAAATGAAAACAATGCTTACAATCCAATAACAAATCTACTGGCTATTAATATACAAAACTATCAATATTAAAACAAAGTTTTAGGAATATTATAATACTTTACAATATTTGTTTACTGTTGTCTAATGAATAGCAACAACTGAATAGTAGTAATGAATAGTAATAAAATACTAATCAAACTTGTATGCCATTTTCTACTTAATAATAATTTATAAAATCAAGTCATAAATATTCATATTGATTATCAGCAAAAATGACTGTTGTATTCTCATTAATCAAATTCTTGTAGTCTAAGTAAAATTGGCCCTAGAGTTTGATTGGGACTGCTAGCCAACTGTATTATCTGATTCTGAATGGATCCGGTTCTGATTTTAATACGAGAGGCTGCAGACACAGAGAAAAGTCTGAGTGTGTTTCAAAAGAGCTCAGAGAGACTCAAAAAGACACAACTGCTATAGGATATAATTGAGCTAAAGTTCAAGATCCATGTCAGTGTAATTAATTATTGATCGTATAGAATTAATTAAGCAAATCAGTAATACTCCAACCACTGTAGAGAATTTGTTATCTTCAGTCAGAAGCACCTGAACTTGGCAAATGCTTAGTGCTACATTTCAGCAGATCTCTGAAAAATGCATTTCACTCACCTCTTCTGCTGCAAATTTCAAAACTGCTGTGAACGGCGTGCTCTCAGGTACACTTAATCTGAAATATAATTATGCTAATGAATCTTGGTGCACAGTAACACACACACAATGAGAACTACCCTGTGTAGAAAGCATTAGTGAATGTTTTATCTCAGTATACCCATCAGTGTTGTATCAGGGGTTTTATGCATAATAGTAACCCTAGAATGTGATGAAACAAGAGTTTAAAAGGTTTTAATAACTGGACTGAGATGTAAAAGAATTTTGTCAACGGCAAAAATATTTTAATTCAGTATACACATTATCACACTGGTCAGAATTGTGACTGACCAAAAAACATACACTTTTCTATAAAAATTTCTAAAATTCATTACTGATTATTTCAACTTCAAGAGATTACGGATGACACATTTGAATATTTTTATGTCTGAAAAAACTTTGGGATTAAATGGGTTAAGAAATATGCTTTTCAAATGATTCTTAACCAGCCACTCAATGAGATCAAAGATATTTGCAAAAACTTGACGGGTGACCGGAAGCATTGCAGGTGCTCTGAGCGGAGCTGGTAAATCAGCCTGTCTGAATGGCCCTTGACAGACCACTCTCACCCACACAGAATGTTTGTCTGCCTCAAATCAGACAAAGTATTACATCCATAGATTACCACTCACGCTCTGACCACAGCACTATTACACTGATTGTAATCAACATGGCATAGAGATGAAGAACACTGTTCCAGTGTTTTTTTCTCTCTCTCTCTCTCATGCATTGAGACAGAAATCTTCACTTCAACTTCAGCAGCACTTGCATACACACCACACCACATGTTGCAGTTTCATGGTTATCTATGTTCTGAAGGCTTTGACAGGTGGGTTTGTCCATTTACCACTCCCATTATTTCATTATGGATAATGCCTAATCTGAATATTTAATCCTAGGGTTTCAGAAAAATTGTAATACAATAAAAATGTCTTCATGTACTATAATTAATCAACATGGGGAAGTATGCTGATATCTAGCAGTTAAAATTGACACATTTACATCTCACATTTTTCTGCTGACAGCTGTGCTAAAACTAGACATTAATACTAGAAGTGGCACTTTAATACCTCAGTTATTTATTAATTACTCAACAAATGAATGAATGAATGAAATCAAGAGAAGAAGCTTGACAGCTGGGTCACATAATAATAAATGCTCTTGCTGAATCAATAAAATCAACCAAAACAAGGCTAATATAACCGTTATAAAAATGAATATTAATATTTAGTGTGTGTCATGTGTTGAATGATGTGTCACTCACACTTTATATGGTAATCGAGGGTCCGACGTCAGCGTGATTTTAAACGTTACTTTCGACCTAATGCAGAAAGAGACACATATTCACGGAGTTTATTTGGAAATACCATACATCATATCACTAAAATAAAGTTTTGTTATATTATAAATGGTTTACTTACATTTTACTGACTTGTATAACAGGACAGCACACTATTTACACCGACACGGAAGAAGCAAGGACCCGCTGTAACACGTCACCTTTTCGATGGACCTCGTTCTTTATTTTTTCCCTTTTAATGATCTAATGTTACATTTAATCGATTCGATCATATTTATGTATTTTATAGAATTAAATATATATGTATATATGATAAGCAGATAAAACAGAAAATGTTGCGGCTTGTGCATTTCAGTCAGGCACGTTTCAAGCTGACTGGAGTGGGTAATATTACCGTAAAGTGTGTTGTTGATGCAGCTGAGCTTTTAAGAGCGTGTAAAACGAAGGGAAACGGTGAGGAGTTACATATACAAAGGTTCAAAAAGTAATTTGACACTTTAAAGGTGTTAAAGGAGTTAAAGGTGTGCTTGTGTTATAGGTTGTTGTCTATATAGGAAAAAATGAACCTTTAGAAAATACAGTCAGCACTATTTTATTGTTAAATCTATTTTATTTTCTGTTCATTTTAAAGAACAGAATATTTTTGACATTGGACATTTTGGACACACATACACTTGTTTTTTTAGATAATAATTGACCAAACATGTCTAATAGATATTATGACAAAAGCAGCATTGTTTGATTCTGTAATTTGTGCTTTTAGAATGGAAAGGTTTGGAATTTAGAATACTTTTTTAAGACAGTTTATTTTCAATTGAATTGAATTTAATTATATTAGGTCTATGTACCCTGTTTTAAAATAATTACCATCGTACCTTGTCATTCAAAGATTTTGACTTAACATCAATTATAAATAAAGAGGAACTGGAATAGAAGCACAAAGCAATTATTTAAAACAATTGCATTCATTTTGTTCATACCCATTTTTGTATATGTTATGAAAGTTAATTCACAGCTGCTCTGTGAAGCCTAGTGTTGTATTACACTCTTTTTGAATGCATTATTTATTAGCAGATGTTCAAAGGAGTCAATAAGCATATTAATTCTTCTTCTTATTTATATATATATCTCTCCAGTGCAGATGGCTGAACCAATGAGCCACAGGTTCAAAATAAGCTAGAATACCCAGGATCAACACAGATGTAAATAGGCCTGCATGTTATACTTACACTATATTTCATATGCAAAAAGCCCACTCAGGCCCAATTAGGAATCGGGGGTGGACTGGTGTTGAACAATTGATAAATCATATTTTAAATACACATTTGCCATAATCTTCTGCCCAGAGGTGTATTTTCTGGCTTGTCTCAGAGTGAAGCTTATAACGTGCTGGTGGCTGCTGGATTTAAGGAGGGCTGTAAGCTAACTTGAGTCTCATGAGTCATCCTCATAAAGCCAGCCCTGCTTGTTGGCACCACAGGGCACACGGCCAACAACTTCCCTAGAGGTACATGTGGGTGTTAAAGAAAACAGACTTCTCAGTGTGACTCGAAACCCAAATTCATTAGACGCTGACAGTTTTGAGTCCATTTCGTTTTTTTCACAGGCTTAATGAAACCACTTAGAAAAATTGAAAAGTTGTTCTTCTGAATACAAACCAGAGAATAGCTCTTCTACGGTGTTAATGAAACTGAATAAAGTTGTTTTGTA
The DNA here is from genome assembly GCF_963082965.1 of Carassius carassius. Lineage (NCBI taxonomy): Eukaryota > Metazoa > Chordata > Actinopteri > Cypriniformes > Cyprinidae > Carassius > Carassius carassius. The sequence continues at coordinate 10,762,504 of NC_081803.1, read as the reverse complement.
TCAAATTCAAGCTACTGAGACTGCTAATCTTTTATTTCCAAACTGCACACAGAGTTAGGAGCCATGACACCTTTAAAACACAAACATTCAATTATGGATACTAAGCCTTCAGCAGACATGTACACAGAAAAACCTTTGAACAAAAGCCTGTTCCTTTGACAAACATCTCCTGAAGGAATTTCCTGACTCTGTCGTCTAATCCAAGTCCTGTGCTGAAGCCCACTGTGAGTCATTTGTGGTGACAAGCAGCTGTGCGGTTCTCGTGGTGATGAGGATGAGATGCAAAAATCATTGCTTATACTGTCAGATGAACTTTTTTGTTGAGAAAATCTAACAAATAATTCAGCTGTGGCAACAGATAATAGTAAACAACATGAAATTATATCAGGATTATTTGCCTTTAAGGAGCCAGAACTGTTAAAAGAAATTCAAATAGCTACTTATTTACTCAATTTTAATGTATCTTTTTAATGTATCTGTTAATTGGTTTTAAATGTATTTTTTTCTTTATTTTTAGTGTAGAAAAAGTCATATTTTTTGACTGGTTACTTACAAAATATGAAGCAACAATATATGCAACAAAAATGATTTGCACTGACTTATGTCAGTCAATAGGGATTGTGAATAATATAATATTATATTATATAATAAACTATAAATATGACGATACAGATGTCTTTACATCTACAAAAAAATAATCAACAGGAAATATTAGAAATAATACTTTGGATTGAAGTTTACAAAGACAAGCATTTTTTTGCTGTCCATGGTTCTGAAAACGGAACTGTATAATCTAAAGCAAAAGACCTGAAGAACTTGTGTCAATATTATGAAATCAATGTAGCCTTACAGGAAATATATAGAGAAACCAGTTAATTAATTAAACCTCAAGCAGGGACTGTTCAGGTTTTTAGCATTCTTAAACTAAACAACTTTTTCCCCTCCCCAATCATTCAATTGATTTCAACAAGTGAACAAAAGTGAGATATCCAAGCAGTGAAATTTGCAATATGTGATTTAAAATGAGTCATATTTTTGGAGGATGAGGAATCTTTGTTTGCTTTGTTTCTAAAAATAAAACCTTTCACACCTACATGTTTGGTCCTTCTGTACCGTGATTTCATAGCCATTATGTTTGCATTTACTAGAACATTTTCATAGGCAACCATAGGACTTTATCATATCCATTTCCTCTTTCATTGTCTTGAGTGTGAGACCTCACCTTTGCTATAAATAACACACAGAGTCAGTTTGTGATTCCTTGGGGCTCAACAGCAGAATCTGCATGGCTATTTCAGGCAGAACTGGGTTGTTTTCAGGAGGAAGGAGGATTTGGACAGGTTTAGAACATCTGCTGGCTCTTGATAAGGGCAAAGGATTGTGGCATTCTCAGTGCAGTGGAACAGACATGCATTAAGGAAGCCCCGGACTGTCCTCAGGGATATGAGCTCCTAAATATCTCTACTTGCTCTTGTGCACAACGTTTCTTGTCTGTCCTTGATATAACAACAAAATACAGTGGACATCCATAGTGTTATGGAATTCAGTAGTTCAGTTGTAAAGTTTAAATAACAACGTTAAAATTGAAAATTTTATAATAGAAAATGGTGGCCAGGTCAAAACCAACAATTGTCTTTTCCACATCTAAATATTTTTTCTGACTGTGCAATTCTTAGTTCATTCTGGCTCTACTATCTACAATTTAGATGTATTTTGGCTGTATTTGAAAGGTGAAATAGGTATTTCAAAAGGTTAAATGTTTCATTTAAGCCTAGAGAAGAGACAAATGAGCCATTTGAACATTTAAAAAACTTGACACTTTTTTCAGTGACTGTGACTGTTCAGTGACTTTTCCGTGATTGTTTTTAGTAAGTAATTGACTGATTCAACATATTCGTTCAAAAACAATTAATTCGAGAATGAAACAAGTGTCTAAATGAATGAATTGTTGAATCATTTACTAAGTCAATTTAAACACACATATTTATTAAGGAATGAAACACCACTACTGTGAACATTTTCACAGACTGTAATAATGTATTTCCGATTATATTCTTTTCTTTTTTTTTCAATTTTAATGACAAGACAAGACAAATAAGTATAAAAAGAATAAAATAGGATAAGTATATAGGAAATAACAATATACAAAATATGTGTGTGTAAATATATATATCTAATGAACACTTGATAATTACTGTGGAACACACTACACTATTTATATTTATATACACATACACTTATTTATCTAACACACATACATAGTGTACACTTAAATTTTGCACATAATATACCTGTACATACATAACTGCTTTTTGTCATTGTCATTTCTTACCTACTTATTTTGTCATTGTCATTCCTTACCTACTTATTTGTATTTATTTATTTTTTTATGTGTTTTTTGTTCTGTCACTGTCATTCTGTTGCACTGCAGAGCTTCTGTCACGAAAACAAATTCCTTGTATGTGTAAACATACCTGGCAATAAAACTCATTCTGATTCATTCTGATTCTGATATATATATATATATATATATATATATATATATATATATATACATTGCATATTGATCACAAAATGTATAGTATAGTATAGAGTACCACAAGGCTCAGTACTAGGACCACTCCTTTTCACGCTACACATGTTACATGTTGTGAGTTCACTGTATGCTGCACAGAAAATTAAATTTTGGAACCAGTCTGAAAGTTTGAGCTACAAAGGAGATTCAATGCTAATCGAATTTACTTGGTAA